>NC_133391.1:157183119-157488476 GCF_047511655.1 Castor canadensis | reverse complement strand
GGACATTGTATGGTCTCTAAACTTCTCATTTAATATTTCCTATGCTTTTGGCCTCAGCATAAAAAAAATGTTTCCGGCCAAATATTAACACTAGTCATCCCTTGTGGCACTGTGATTGCCCCAGCATGCCCTCTGAATGCCCTTCTCTAACTTTACAGACAATGAATTCTTTTGTTAAAGAGGTAGACTTTATTAAAGAGGCTGCCTGCTGTTAGCTAAAAGGCAGGATTACGAGAGCTTTTCTCACTGCATTGGTAAGGTAACCTAATCTGACCAATCACTTTCCTCAATCATGATCATGGATGGCAGGGAAAGTCACAAGACTGGAATGCTTGATCTCATTGCGTAATTCACAGTCAGGATGCTGACAAGCAGGGAACTGATCCAATTCTTGTTGTTATTGTTTTTACAGATGGGACCTTCCCCTTCCAGTCTTCCAGCCTCAGTACTCAAGCTGTCCTTGCTGGACTGTCTACTGAAACATTGGAAGGACCTTAACCCTAACCTCAAAAAAAAGCCCCTCATGTTTCTTTGTACTCAGGCTTGGCCTTGGTATCCCTTAGATGGCCAAGAGAAGTGGCCTTCACAGGGTTCCTTAAATTACAATACCATACTCCAATTAGACCTTTTCTGTAAAAGGGAAAAAAAGTGGATTGAGGTACCCTACATATAACTTTTCCTTCATCTTTGAGACCACTCAGAATGGCTACATAATTGCTATTTAGATACTCAAACACTGGCCATAGGATAAACATGGGGAAGGAGGACCAGAAAAGCCCCTTATCAATGACAAAGCCCCTGTTCCTACTCTTCCACCCTCTGCCCTACCTTCTAAGCCACCCCAATATTCAGGACCTCCTAATGGGCACTTCCTGCTTCAACAGGCAATGGTAGGAAGAGGGAGAGTCTATGTCCCCTTCCAGTTAGCAGATTTAAGAGAGATTTAAAAAGATCTGAGCAGCTGTAAAGATGCCCCAGACCAATACATCCAAGTCTTTATCTCTGAGATCCAAACCTTTGAATTAGCATGGAAGGATATTATGCTTCTATTAGACCAGACTCTTTCCTCATTAGAAAAGCAATGGGTCCTGGCCCAGGCCACTCAGTTACCATTTACAATGAGCCCAAATATCCATGGCATCCAAAAATGAGGAAATAAATGTGCCTATACCCACAGGGGCACAGGCAGTCCCCTTGGCAGATCCACCCTAGAATCAAAATGATGAGGAGGATGAATGGCATTGATGCCACTTCATCTTATGGTGGAAGGGCTAAAAAGGGTCAAAGTCAAATGTCTAAACTATTCCCAATGTGACTGTAGTATAGCAAGGCCCTGAAGAAAACCCCCTTACCTTTCTACAGCATCTTAAGGATGCTATCAAAAAGCATACCACAGTGGACCCAGAGTCACAGGTGGAAGAGATTCTCTGCAAAGATAAATTTCTAACTCAGTCAGCCCCAAATATCTGTTAGAAAACTCTAAAAGTCTGTGGTTGAATGGGAAAAATCATTGGATCAACCATGTCTGTACACTATAACCAGGACATTACTAAATGGAGAAAAAAAGATGAGAAATACCATGACCTCATTGCAGCTCTCAGGGAGGGCACTACCAGACTGGTGTGTGCATCCCGAGCTGGGTATCACTGTGGACAGAGGAGGCACTTCTGCAGAGAGTGCCTAAAAGGGGTACAGCCTGGAGACAGCCCCACCCCATCCAGGACCCTACCCTCTCAGCAAAGGTAACTACTGGAGGTCTAAGTGCCCCTGTCTTCAGAAGGTGGAGTGACACCTCCTATGGATTGATGGGTCCTGGGCCTTCTATTCAGGCTTCACTTCTTAGCATCAATGTTGAAGAGCCTCAGGTAGCTATAATGGTAGAGAAGTGAAAGGTCATTTTCCTGCTAGACAGTGGAGCCCATTTCTCTGTCTTACCATTCTCTCCTGGTCCCCGGTCCAATGAGAAGGTATATTTGGCAAGCCTCTAGAGGGCTATTTTACCTGGCCTCTGGCCTGCCCTTGGAGTGACCTCCCCTTTTTTCACTTTCCTCATAGTCCCTGAAACTCCAGTGCTCTTGGTGGGATGGGATTTACTATCTCAACCAAATGCTCAAATTCTCCTCCCCCCAGTCAACTATCTCTGCTGCTCCCTCCTTCAGGAACAAATAGATCCCACAGGGTGGACTGATGGGATGACTGTAGGACAAGCCAGAATGGCCCTCCCTATTCAAATAAATCTCAAAGATCCTTCATAGTTTCCACACCCAAAAACAATATCCTCTCAAGCCTGAGGGATGATGAGGCTTTATACCTATCATAAATTCCTTTAAAAAATAAGGGCTACTAATTAGTTGCTCCAGCCCCTATAATACTCCTATTCTTGCTGTCTTCAAGGGCCCATACAAATGGAGGTTGGTTCAAGACCTCCAGCTCATTAATGAAGTAGTCATTCCCCTCCACCCAAATTTTCCCAATCCCTATACTCTATTGGCCCAAATACCCTCAACAGCCCAATATTACTCTGTACTAGATTTAAAGGATCCCTTCCTTTGCATTCCTAAATCAAAAGTTTTCAATGTCCACGAGTGCATTCAAAACTAATGTACTTGTTTCGTGTTTCATTGTATAAGTTTTTTGTATGTCTATGATATGATTAATTTATTAGACAAAAATCTATGATAACCGTCTTATTAAAAACTGAGACTTATTTAAAACACTATTCCTAAAATTGACTCTTACTTCAGCTATCAATCCACCCAAAATGAGTCCTAAAAGAACAGAATGGGACACTACTCAATCTGCACCTAAAAATTAAAAAAGCAAAAAGAAATAAATAATCAAATTACTTGTGGCCACTTAGTTAATTTTTACATGTTGTTCAGCTCTTGAATCTATGAGCACTTAAATTGACATTTATGTCATGCCTAATTTAAAACTTTTTTACATATGCATATATTTAAACATCTTTAGGATGATTCTTTATTATAGAATTAATGTAAAGAAATACAAGGCTTCTGTTCTCTTCTCTCCCCCACCTCTTCTGCTGCTACTTTTAAGAAAAGCCAGTTTTTTAAAGGTTATGTCAATCAGGTCTAACTAAATCATAGGCATTATTTTATGGACAGTAACCTTAGTCTGTTTCATTTCATCATAAGTAATTTACATTAAATTCCTTTATAATTAGAACTATTAACAATAGAGTCTTTATAGGTTATGTATTGTATGAATACAGTTTAAAATTGCCTTTCTATATGGATCCATATAATAAAAGTAGGGCTAATTGGAAAAACACTTTTATTTAAATTTAAATTTAAAATTCTTATGGAAGTTATTTTGAAATACAAATTACAGAATGAATGAGTAGAAAGGATATAGATTGGTGTTGAGTGTATATTTTGGGGGAAGGCTAAAGGAATAAGAAATGTTTTTAGACAAGAAAGGATTTTGTAAAGAAGGGTTTGTCCTAAAGATTGTTCTAAATATGGACAGGAAGAGTAAGGACAAAGCATCAGAGGGTCAGAGGGTTTGGAATATTATATGAAGGTTCTGAGTAAATTTTAAAAATGTATAATAAAAGCTTTGGTGTGTGATAAAGTTAAAGTTGACTATAAACTAAGAGTTGCCCGAAAGATTTTTTTAGGGTCATGTCAAATTAAAATCTAATTCTCTACATCCATAAAGTAACAAGGCTGTCTTAATATTGTTCTGCTCTGAGTAGCATCTGCAGAAAACTGTCACAGGGAAAGATTTTATCAAAGAAATTACTCGTGTTTTCTGCTGATCCTGTCAAGCTTTAAGTACTATTAAATCACAGTTCATTTGCATGTTTGCTCATGTGTCTTAAATGACCCTCTTATAACTGTGTTCTGTGTCTATACTTTGTCTAAATATGGTACAAACATTTGCAAAGTTAAAAGTATCTATTTATGTAAAATGATGAGCTAAAGTTCTCTTTTATCCAGAAGTGTTACATAAAGCCTGCATCCTGACAGCCAACCCCTGTTTAACTTTGAAGATCCCACAAACCCTTCAGAGCAACTAACTTGGACAGTTTACTACAAGGGTTTAGAGACAGCCCTCATCTTTTAAGACAGGGCCTAACTAGAGACTTATTAGACTGACACTACCCAGAGGCCACCCTTCTTCAGTATGTTAATGACTAACTTTTGTGTGGAGCCACTGAACCTCTCATCTCCAGGGCAAATAAGTCCTTTTTAAAACATTCTGGCCTCCCTGGGATAAAAAATCTCTCAGGAGAAGGCTCAATTATGCCTACCATAGGTCACCTACTTCGGTGTGGTCTTAAAGAGACAGACTCGCTTCCTGAGTCATGAGCAAATTGACCCTACCCTCCATTTCCCACTCCCCCAGACCGTAAAGCAGCTTAGAGCTGGCCTGTGAAGGCAAGGACCCTTGCACTGGCCTGCGACACTTCACACCAACATGTAACATTATTGATAGATCATTTCCTAAGTTGCTTATCCTGGCTATTTTTAATACCATATGTTATGCTACTGTGTGTTTAATGTATCTGAGAAGATAACACCAGGTTTGTGTTCCCAAGTCATTAGTTTATATTTGTTTAATGACAGCAGTAGACAAAGAAAATGTGGCAGCCCAAAGGGAAATAATTGCCTTTTCAACAAACTCCAGATTTTAGTGATGATAATCTGTGATGTTTTTAGTACCTTTTACTTAACAAAGATTTGTTGTTCACAGATAAAGATTCACACCTGTACTAATTCCCGAGTATCCATAAGTGCGAGTATCCATAAGTGCGTAAGACACAATTTCAAACTACAGGCAGCATAAGGTCTAATGGTGATGAAAAGAAAAGGTAATTAAAACTTTGGGGGCTGTGTAGCTAATTATTAACAACTATTCATTGTGTACTTCTCCCATTTCCTTTTCTAATTTTATACTCCAAGAGACTATTTTCCCAGTGAACATTTAAGTAGAAACAATTAAAAAAAAAAAAACACAGTTCAACCTAATTAAAAGTTGTGTCATTTTTACTCAGCAGTATTTTACCCTCTAAAACCTGAAGAATGGGAAAGGAAAGACTACAGCAATTACCATCAAAATAGCAAGTTTATTTGGATGTCTACAAAGTACAAAAATCTGAAGAGATCATTTGGATACAGAGGGTAACTTAAATATAAGAGTAGAAGGGAATGGTCATAGGATTTCATGGTGGTGAAGTTTCCATTCACTGCTTTTGTTCACTCATAAATCCCTTCATAAACAGATATGATGAGCCATAGGCACCTTATCTAGGAGTGGAAATAGAGAACATAGCTCCCACATGAGACTAGATCAGATCAGAACCAGTGAGTGAGTCTCTTTTAGAGCTGAGTAATTTTTTTTCAGAAAAGACCTTTTTAATCATTTTTTAAAAATTTTATTATTGTTTTACTTGGGGGTACATTGTGGTATTTACAGAAGTTCTTACAGTTCATCATAGCTGGGTTCACTCCCTCAATCATTCTCCTTTCTTCTGCCTTCTCTCATTCCTAGAATAGTTTCAGCAGATCTTATTCTTACGTATCCATACATGAGTACAAAACATTTTCACTACATTCTGCCTCCTTCATACTTTCCTTACATCTTCCCTCCTCCCACTAGTACCAACCCTCAGACAGCTGGGTGACTGAAAGACTTAGTAACATTGTTACTACAGTGAAGTATCATTATTTATCTAGTGATACAATTGAGGTGTTTCTTTTGAAACAAGTACAGACAAAAGTGCTTTTTTCCTTGGTGAGAAAGGAAGTTAGAGATAGCTTAAAAGGAAATGCTTCCGTTTGTTAAGTGAGTAGTTTTGAGGAATGTTTAAAGGAGAATGGTAGAGGAGGTGGATTCATGTATAATACATTTGATGCAGTGTAAGAACTTGTGTAAATGCCACAATGAATCCCCCACCCAGTGCAAAAATAAAGAAAAAAACAATTATTTTATCAAGATGTGGGTATGAGATAATGGCATCAGGAAGTAACTTTTATTAACTTTTAAGAAAAGTTAATAAAATCCAAAAAGTGAAATTTTATTATAGCCACTTGCCATAGAAAAATGGGGGCTACAGAAGGAATCACAGAAAAAAAAAATTCCCTACTTATATTCAGGGCCTCCCTTGCCAAAACTCAAGAACAAGACAGAAGTCAGAGAAGGAAGCTAGAGTATTCTTCTAGAAAAGTGTGTAGGACAGAAAGGTGGACAGTGGCTTTAAGGGGTCTAAGAAAAACACAGTTGAACTCACCCCTTCCATCATTCTCTTTTATCTCCCCTCCCCTAATTCCTGGAATAGTTTTAACAGGTCTCATTTTTCCATTTGCATACATGTGTACATAATATTTCAACCATATTCACCCTTTTACACTCTTTCTTTATAGCCTCTCTCCTCCCACTGGCACCAATCCCACAGAGAGGATCTGTTTTACCTTCCTGTTCTCTGTTTTTGAAAGAAAAGATGACATCTTTGTGTGTTTAAGATAGCTGTACAGGGTATGTCACTCTGACATTTCCATGTATGCATGCATTATAACCCAAATTGGGTCATACCCTTTATTTTTCTCCTTTCTACCTTAGTTGCTTTTTTTTAATGGTGATTTCAACAGCTTTAAAATTCTATATTCATTCTTAAATCAGTACTACATCAATCTTGTTCACCTTCTTAACTTCCTTCTTTTGCCCTCCCTCTCTCATATGTGACCTCATCTTAGCATGACCTGTTTTCATAACATGATATTCTATTTGTAAATTATATTTACATTTTAACTGAGACATGAAAACACATGACACTCATTGTGTAATCAGGCTAAGCTGATTACAAAAATGTTTTGGAGACCCTTCCTTTTAGATTTTGAGATGCATAGTAAGTACACAATCACTATATATAATTACCCTGCTGTGCAATACACAATAGATCTTCTTACTCCTATGTAACTACAAAGTAGTATTTGTTGATAAACATTTCCCCTCCCTCCTCCTCCTGTCTCAAACTTTACAATGTCAGGAGCTAATAAAATATAGTAGAGAGAGTGGATAGGGACATATTTGGGGTATCATAACCCTTTATCATTAAGCCTGAGACTATATGCACTCCAAGCATCTCCACTGCAAACCTGTATGCTCCAATGTCCTATTAGATATCACATAGAAAACACAAATTCAAAGATCAGACCATTAAGAATTTCAAAACAATACAACTGAGCTTTAAACCAAGTTCAGGAAGGTTTTCAAGGACAGAGATTTGTGCAGGTACACATGTTACATGCCCACACATTTCTCTGCTAGTGGCTGTGATAGAGTCTGAAATTGGCAAGGAAAGAAGTGAGTTGTACAGCTTAGTTCTGTGATCCAATTACAGCCTCATATGGTGCTATGGAGAAAGGGGAACAAGGAGGATTCAAAGAACTGGAGGTCTCAATGAAGTTGAAGAATAGGCTCAGAAGCATTCAGGGAGAGAAAAAAAATATCAATACATTAAAAATTATAGTCAAAATAGTAGGATTGGATGTCATTGTTTGAAAGAGTGTAGTAGAAGATGAAGACAAATATTCAAAACAATTTATGACTAGAGGTAGTTGAATGAAATTTGACAAAGATGACAACTGATGTTTAGGGCGTGGTTGTGGATGAGAGGAGTGAAGGACTGTGAGGGTGGGGTGAAGAGATGATTACTGTGATTGAGGAGAAGTACAAAAAGAGTTTACATCAAGATTGCTGGTCTGATCTAGTTGAGAACTGATGTAGGGTTAGTGAAGAAGATAGTAACTCAAATGCCAAATGTCTTGATAAATTCAGGGATAGGTTCAGCCAGAATACCGAGATTGTGGTAAAAGTTCTTATGCCCTGCTAAAGAAAAAAAGATTTGTGCAAGATGTTAAGCTACTAGAATGTGAATGAATCTCTTGGTTCTAACAGATATGGTATAATTATTAATCAACCTTACAAAAGAAAAAGATATGTGCAATATCGAGTGTAGATTCCAAATTTTTTATGGCTACAAGGTGAAATGCAAGCATTATGAAAAATTTGCAAGATAAATAAAGGTTATTAATAAATATTTTGCCTGAAACACCCCACAACTTTTAAAATGTCTGCTATGAAAAGTTGTCCATTCTTAAATTTACAACCACAAAAATTTACTTATTTATCTTTGTGGTGGAAAAATACTAGAGCAGCTCCCTTGTTGCAAAATCATGGTTTTCAAGCCTTTGATGAGACCCTTTGCCTGGGTGAGGACAGGAACTTTGACTTCACTTTGATCAGTAGATTGCAGCAAAGTGGTGGGATTTCAATGCTGTGATAATCTCACACAAGACGGCTTCCACATTTCTAAAGATATTTGTACTCCTGGCTAGTGGTTAAAAAAATGCTGGAGTGGCCCACATGGCACAGAGCTGAGATCAACTGTAGTTTATTGCTCAACTGCAAGAAATTAAGGTCCTAAGTCAAAGGCCCACAGGAACTGGATGCTACTCACAACCCTGTGAAACAGCATCTGAACCTTCACAGGTGAGTCAGATATGAGATTGAAGCACCACCCAACACCTTCATGAGAACTTTGTGGGGGACCCTAGAGCAGAGAACCTGGCCAAAACCTGGCTGGCTCTTGACTAACAGAAACTGTGAGAGAGTAGGATTGCAGTTTCCAACTGCTAACTCTGTGGTAATACCATTAAGGAGTACCAGACAATAAATACAATATCAAAATTTCATTCCCCTGCCTTATATGTCTCATAAAAGCCCATTTTTATACTTTAAAGTGTTTGTTAATTGACCATTAAATAAAAAAGTATGTCTGGGAATGAATACATTTTCATTTCTAATATAATTTAAGTGCTTTATGTATTACAAATGCTTGGTCCACAGAGACCAGATGGGGATCTACCCATCAGTCAATTTCAAATACCAAAAATGAACATATGTTTTAGTCACATATTAAAATGTCTTGTCTGCCTCAAAAAGAAAATTTATATGTAAAAATTAAATTTTCATAAAAACTGCATATTGAGTAAAAAAAAAGAAGAAGAAGAATCCGGTAGCTGATATTTGAATCAAGATTTCAATAGGCATCAAGAAAAAATGAAAAAGTAGTGTTTGGCTTTTGAATTCTCTGATTTGCATATTCATACAAAGTCACTGCTTTGCCATTTTCTAATAACTTATAAATACCATTATGCATATCTTCATTTACTGATCCCCTTATTTTGCAAATAGTTTGTTTATTTCCATAGATAGAAATCAGGCTAGTCTTAAAAAATTGCATAAGACAAGGGAAACAAACTTTAAGAAAAGAAAAAAGATGTAAAGCAAATTTTTATTTTTATTCATAGGTAATTATAATTATGTCCAGCCATTTGCATGTTTATTCATGTGTTTTCAGAACACAGTCATTGAATACAGTCAGATTTTCTTTACTTGATATTATTATAATGATACACTGATTTATTTGACATGCTTAATTTTAAAACATACTTCCCACAAGGATTAATAGATTACTGAAATACATGAGTAAAAATGGGTATGTATTAATGAATGGTATTAGTGAAAAAGGCTGAATCTTTATTTGTAAAGTTAAATAACAGGAAAACTTCTGGAAGTTATACATGATACTCTTCTAGATGACTTTAAGAGAGAAAATAAGAGAATAAAGAAAGAAAATATTAGAAGTGTGAAGCTTGTCAGGAAATATTAGCTGCATATCCAGTGCTTTTGGCTTAGAGAAGAGGGTTCAACATTTGCTAAAGAATGAGAAAATGAAAGTCTTGTCAAAAAGGGAGGGTGGATCTTATCCTGCAGGAATCAGCTGGTGATAATCAAAGGAACTCGTGCTCTAGCAAGAAGGCTAAAAGTATAACACGTCAGTAGTGAAAAAGGTTGTGTAGAGGAAAATATTTCATGCAATGGAGAAATTTGAGCTAATGAAATGAATTATTATTATTTCCTTTTGCCACTCTACTATATTTGAATGATGATTATCTGAGAAGTTTCAGCAAGGAAATTAGAGATGGAAAATGACCATGACTTGTGATGTCTTTCCCTCTACATGGACTATAGAAGAAGGAGGAGATAAGAATTTCAGTAAGCAATTTCAATTAAGAATACAGAAGATTAGGAGATGGGAACAGAAAGATTTATAAGAATAGAAGAGACATCCATGAGTGAGCTGCTACTTGAAAGAGACAGAGGTGGGGGTGATAGCATTAGGGAAGAAATGAAATAGGTTTAAGGTTTAGAAAAAAAAGAAAGTGTACCATGGAAAGGTATACAAGACTGCAAAAAAATCCTGTGTTGCCAAAGCTTACAGATGAAGGATCAATGCCAAGGCCCTTATTGAGAATACAATAAAGTCACATCTTTCCTAAAGTCATTTATATCGAACAAAATCAGCTTTATTTGAAGGGTCTGTTTTCAGCAACTAACCATCCTTTTCCTCTTTTACTACAGCTACTTGAAAACCACTTTTTTATTTGAAAATTTGCTTACAGTTGAGAAATTAAAAAGACATTGATTTTATTGTCCAGTGAAGATGATTACCCCCAATTATCAGAAGAAGAAATTGAGGCACAGGACATTTATTGCATCTCCCACAGAAGTTGTCATGAAAGGATTCAATCTAAGAGTTTGCCCATTCATTTTATAGACTTATTCCTTCCTGGACTTGAAAATTAATTTCTACAGTCTTCATAGTAGCTAGATTACTTGATGCAGAAAGCTTACCTAATCAGTGAAATTGAAAAGGCAAATGGGAATATATTAGTAAGCAGTCGAAGGAAAATCAATTTGTCAGATTTGACATGAACCATAGAGGAAAGGATCTATTTTTTTGGATGATTAAATCAGTATAGATACTATTGAGTAAAGCCATTTACTTGCTGTCATGCAAGATAGATAAATTAATGTAATCACTTTTCATCCTACTTTTAGAATCAATAAGATGTGGCCCAAGATAAAAAATTGTAAGAATTTTGCAAATACAAAACTGGCAGAATCATAATTTGCCTGAATCCTGGGATGGATTCATTGGGCTTCACTCCAACCCATGTTTTACCTTAGTGGGTGGTTGGTCAACTTCTGTCTTATAATTCACTGATATTTGGTAGAGGATTTTCTTTTACAATCACAAATTTATAACATGCAAAAGCCAACCATACGTCTGTGAATATGTCACATAAATAGAAAACAAACAGAAAGGATTGACCATTTGTCTAAGGTGAATCCTATTATAGCAAATTGTAATCATTTATTTTCTTCTTCATGGTCAATACTGTTACTTGGAAGAACAGATCATGTTTTCAATTTAAACTTATCTCATGCACTGCAAAATTGGTTTCCAGTTCCTTCCAGTAATATCAGTGTAGGTTTTGTCATTGAGAAATAAAATATGGACCTTTTTGTCACAATCTTATGAATGTACATTGGTAAAGGTTATATATTTTTCAGATAATATATTATTTAACACCATTTTTGAAGATGACATAATTGTGAAAGACTATATATTTCCTTCAAATTCATCAGACATCTATAGTTGCAAACTAAAAATATCAATAATTGACCGTAAATACCTTAATTAGTGAAAACATGTATTAATCATAAAATAAGGTGAAATTTTAAATGTAGGTTTGTATATGTGTAAATTTATTTATTTTCTACAATGAGATATATTTATTTGAATGTTTAACTCATAATATTTGACTGTAAACTAGACCCTAATCAATCTTAATTTTCAAAGTTTTTATTGGAAAAAGTAGAAAAGGACTATAAGAATTCAAAGGCTTAAATTAAAAAAGAACAAAAAGAAGAGAATTCAAGAGTTTGATGTCTTGAGAATCCCCAATGCATTATTTCAGGGATGCAGTACTATTAGTAATAAAATAAAAATTTTTAAAAGTCCACATATTAAAATTACTAAACAACATATCAGAAAAGACTTTAAAAATTAAAATAACCATCTCATATCCCTTCAAATATGTCCTACTCATTTTTTCATGTTAGCCCAGGATATCGATGTTGATCAATTTATTTTGGTAGGCAGAGATTGATCCTTACTATACTGTTGAACAGAGACGGACATGGATAGCGCTAACAAATTTCATATGAACTGTCTGAGTTCACATAACTCATTCATTCCCAGAATACTTTCAAGGAAAATAAGTAACATAAAAGGAAAAACGCTAATGAAATAGTAAAAATAGTTCAGCTAATCTTCTTACATTAAAATGTTAATTTGAACATTATTTATAAATTGGTTCATAAAATTTAATATATTTCTGTGTTCCCTTAAATATCAATTACTTATTTTAAATATAACAACCTTAACCAGGAAAGTACATGCAACAATTTCACTTGTATGTTTAAGTTATGTAACTTTAATGAACATATAATCATCTAACAAGAAACTTATAAGTTCCAAATAGGCATAATTTATTATCCATTTATCCCAGAAAAATGTGAAACTGCATTGCCTAATGTAACTCATGTATGAAAGGGAATAGTAAAGCATAAATTTGCTATTCTTGAATTTTAGGATTGTTCATCTTAAATTCAATGCAGGCATGCTGTTAGTTATGTTCCAAGTAAACCCTGAATAGACTTTGTAGACCATGGAAAGTAAAATGTAATGAAGAATGAAAAGGAGAGGGATTGTGGAGTATGTGGGTCAGGCTTAAAAATAGAACATAAAAATCAAAGTGCAGGAAAGCAAGATATATATTCAATAATACCTTTTACATATCAAGAATCTAGACCAGAATCAAAGGCCTGCTGCAAATACCAGTTTGTCTCTTCAAAAGTTTCTTTTTCAGTTAGATCATGTGTGCTTTCCTTGTGATGCTATAAGTATGCACTATAAAGAAAGTCATTCAACACATTGCAAAATCAAGAGAATTTGTGGCACGTCTCACAAATTCTCTCATGGACCTGGTCAGCTCCACTTTACTGCAAGGTTATGCTCTACCTCTTCTTTATTACTGAGTGGTTTATCTGTTGCACACTGTGAATTATTCATAAAGGGTTTCACTCCACCATATTTGGCATTCATTCATTCTTATTTTTCTCTATCCCTTTCTCTCAGCTCTAAGACATGTTCTTTATGGAAAGAGTGTGTTTAATTTACATATTTTGCCCAGGTGATGTGTGTGTGTGTGTGTACATGTGGGTGTGGGTGTGGTTGCATGTTGGCTGGATGGAGAAAGGTGCTAAATTTGAGGAGGATGGCTGTGTTAGCATTGCTATATCTCAGGATACTGCCATAAAAAGGACAAGCAAAAATCCTTTGAAGTAAAGTAAAATTGTAAATATTTCAAGTAATGACTCTTGTAAAATTTCTTACCTATTAACAATAATTTCCTCCTGCCATTGGTGACTTAAAAAAGCAGGAAATAGGTATGTAAGGTCTTAAAGCTGTTTCTGAAATGTGCCTAGCAAATAGAATACAGTTCTTCAGAGTGCTAATATACTGTTAGCAATTTGGTTCCAGTTTTCATATATGTATACTTTGTCAGCTGGTAGGAAATAACGTGTTTAATGAGACAAGAGATTGGTTTCAAGGTAATTATTTATCATCTGTTTCTAGTGTTATGGGATCATCCCACTTTATAACAACTAATTAAAAGTTTTTGCTAAAACATATCTTTAAATATACCAGTAAGTTGGAAAAATAACTACAGGCCAATAACTAGGTAGTATGGAAGCAGAAAATTGCATCAGGAATTCATTCTTCCAGGATTGTTTGTTAAAGCTGGTAAATTTAAGTCTATTTTCATGATCATAAGGTATAGGGCAGGAGACAAAATGACGTTGTCTAAGATGACAGACCTGATAAGAATGCCACAGGTTACACAGACCTGAACTGGAAATTAACCCAACCCTAGAGGTTGGCATATAGCAAAACAAGTGTCTACAGAGAGTAGAGATACCTGTATAACCACATATTCATTCACTTTTTCATTTATTTCTTTATTCACCAACTTATGAGCAATTGTTAATGTTTATTGTGAACAATGTGGAGTTCTAGACATTGACTCTATAACAAGAAGCAAAATAGAAACAAAACTCTTCTTTCTTCATGGTGTGGGTGTATGTACAAATGCATAAGCACACACACATATTTACAAAACTGAGCAAGGAGAAGAGACATAAAACTAGGTATAGTAAATAATATTTGGGAGAGATTTAGGGGAAGTGAGGGAAGACTGTAATTTTAGATAGCGTAATAAGGTGAGCAATATAAGTCTTATGGAGAGAGAAAATGATATTTAAGTGAAGAACTGGAAAGTCTTCACTTGACATATATCTAAGTCAAAAATATATGATAAAAATATGCTCTCAGAGGAATAAATAGCAAGCACAAAACGTGGAATTTGCACTTTGCTGAATTTGAATAATGATACAACAGAGGGTGATATTGGTAAAAATAAGTGAGTGAGTGAGTGCAAGATTAGTGGGAAATTAGGCAAGAAGAAGAAGAAGAAGAAGGGGTACACTATGGAGAGTTTTCTAAACCATTTGTACTCTTTGTACAATTGGTGGCATTCTGAATTAGATATAGAACCACATGGGAATATTCAGCAGAATGATATGGGGGCATGTTCCAAGTCTTACATTAGAAAGATCAACTTAGCAGCCATGTTGAAAGTAGATTACAAGTGGCAAAGTGAAGAATGAAGAACATAACAAAAAAAACCTGAAGAAAAATGTTGATATTGTGGACCATTGTAGAGGCCAACAATTGGTTATTCTGCATATATATCATAGGAAACATTTCACTCACTATTAGATGAATTAGTAGAAGAAATAGCTAGTGGACATGCAAGTTCTAGCAGGGAATAAGAAGCCAAGTGTACTGGAGACTCTGGTCAACTCAGAAGTTAAGTCAAATTAGTAGGCATTACAAAGAAAAGTAACCCTCACTTTTCAGAGATAACTTTATCATTTTAAAAATATTGTGAGTTAAGAGAATCTTACATGTTTTCTGGCCATAAAACTAACATTCAATTAATGATTTTTCTACATAGCAGCAACAGCTAGAGGATATATTTGAGACTGAGCTAGCATCTTGAGTAAAATAAAAATATAAACTTCCAGGGAACAAATTTAACAAACTATGTGTAAATTATAAATTTTATAGCAATAAATCAAAGAAATTTTAGATAAAAATAATTTTTATTGAGATGTACATAAAAATTAGGAATGCTTCCTAATTGAATCTTTAACTCAATGAACTTGAGCCTTTGATTTTGTTTTATTTTTTGTTGTTTCTCCTGGTTTACAAATTGACAAGTTGAGAATAATATCTACAAAATAGTGTATAGCATTAAAAATAGGTATTACCCAGAAGAACAAGTTCCTAGCACCCAGAGGAATAAGGTCCTAGCAGTTAGAGGAATGAAGTCCTAGCACTCAGAGGAATGAAGTTCTAGCACTCAGAGGTACAGTGCCCTAGCACTTAGAGGAACAGAGCCATGAGAAAAGTACCGATGCTGCCATTTATTCTGTCTTGGGTCTTTGGAGCTTTCACATGTCTTCCAACAGCTTCATATTGAGGCACAGGATTTCACAATTCACAACATCTATAGTCTGTAAAAGCCAATATGAGGAATACCCAGAGGAGAATTTATCATTTTCAGAAAAAATAAGGGTGGTTATTAGTTATGATGAGTTTATAGTTCAGAACTGGATTTGCGGCAACTTTCTTTATTGTAAGAAACCATGTGCTTAGTAAATATAAATGTTTCTGCATATGAGGGAGAACATTCAACTTTTGGCTTTCTGAGCCTGGCTAACTTCACTTAAGATAATGTTCGCCAGTTCCATCCACTTACTGTGAATGACAAAATTTCATTCTTCTTTGTGGCTGAATAAAATTCCATTGTTTATAAGTACCTTATAGACCTAAAACAAATGCAGTAATATTATTGGACATGGGTCATACACTAAGGGGAGAACACACACAGGAGGAATAGGGAAAGGGAAGAAAACCTAAATCCTGAATGTGTTTGATGTGTTTGCTGTAAAGGAGTGAATACAGTAATCTTAAACTGGCTGAGGATACTAGGGGAAGGGTCTAGGAAGTGGTGAAGAAGTCTGGTAGAGACGAACCAATGTGGGTTGCAATAATACAAGTGCATGGAAAAGATGCTAGAAATTAAAACCACACTAAGATTCCACCTCACCCCTGTTAGAATAGCCATCATTAGCAGCACAACCAACAACAGGTGTTGGCGAGGATGCGGGGAAAAAGGAACCCTCTTACACTGTTGGTGGGAATGTAAACTAGTACAATCACTCTGGAAAAAAATTTGGAGGCTACTTAAAACACTAAACATTGATCTACCATTTGATCCAGCAATACCACTCTTGGGGATATACCCAAAAGACTGTGACACAGGTTACTCCAGAGGCACCTGCACACCCATGTTTATTGAGGCACTATTCACAATAGCCAAGTTATGGAAACAGCCAAGATGCCCC
The DNA here is from genome assembly GCF_047511655.1 of Castor canadensis. NCBI lineage: Eukaryota > Metazoa > Chordata > Mammalia > Rodentia > Castoridae > Castor > Castor canadensis. Next base: position 157,472,000 of record NC_133391.1, on the reverse strand, counting down.
ACCACTGATGAATGGATTAAGAAAATGTGGTATCTATACACAATGGAATTTTATGCAGCCATGAAGAAGAATGAAATGTTATTATTCACTGGTAAATGGATGGAACTGGAGAACATCATTCTGATTGAGGTTAGCCTGGCCCAAAAGACCAAAAATCGTATGTTCTCTCTATATGTGGACATTAGATCAAGGGCAAACACAACAAGGGGATTGGGCTTTGAGCACAAGATAAAAGCGAGAGCACGCAAGGGAGGGGTGAGGATAGGTAAGACACCTAAAAAATTAGCTAGCATTTGTTGCCCTTAACGCAGAGAAACTAAAGCAGATATCTTAAAAGCAACTGAGGCCAATAAGAAAAGGGGACCAGGAACTAGAGAAAAGGTTAGATCAAAAAGAATTAACCTAGAAGGCAACACACACATACAGGAAATTAATGTGAGTCAACTCCCTGTATAGCTATCCTTATCTCAACCAGGAACACTTGTTCCTTCCTATTATTGCCTATACTCTCTCTTCAACAAAATTAGAGATAAGGGCAAAACAGTTTTTGCTGGGTATTGAGGGGGTGGGGGGCAGAGGGAGGGGGTGGAGTGGGTGGTAAGGGAGGGGATGGGGGCAGGGGGGAGAAATGACCCAAGCCTTGTATGCACATATGAATAATAAAACAATTTAAAAAAAAGATGCTAGAAATCTCTCTATACAGTTATCTTTTTCTCAAACTAATGAAAATATTATGTCTTTATTATTACCTCTTATGTTTTCTCTTCAACAAAATCGAATACAAGAGGGCAGAACAGATTCTACCCAACAGAAGGTGGGGAGGGGGGTAGGTGGCCCAAACAATGTATACACATGTGAGTAAATGTAAAAACAAATGATAAAATGAAAATATATAAATGTTTCAGTTCATTGATTTAATAAATATAAAGACTATTTCATGAGATAGAATCTCTGAAAAATTGTTCAAACTCTGGAACTCATGTAGTATGGTATATTAGTTTGTAAATAAATTTATGACATAGAAAAGCTATTAAACTTCCCAAGAAATAAGACAAAGTTAGACTTATCAGATATTAAGAATCAAGATATTACGTATTTTGTTGTTTTAGATACTAACATGTTAAAACAGAAGTACATGAAGTTAATCTCAAGAAAGAAAGTAGTAGAAATCACAGGCATAGTGTTTAATATATGGTAGTCATTATTCTGTGCCTACTAAGAGTAGAACTCATTTAATCTTCTCAACATTGTGAGGTGGGTTCACTAACACTTCAAATTTGGTAAATTAGGATTTTGAAGCACACACATTTCAGAACTGGCTAACTGTAGAGAAACTCCATTGTCAGATGGCAAGCTCTTTACTTTTAATGCACTGCCTTTCAGAACGACACATACATGCTTCAGAGAAAAGCAATCATTGACATAAATCCAGAGAACTTTAAAACTAAAATAATGTATAACTTAAAGATAATAGATCCTGCTAAACATATGAATAAAGAAAGAGAATGGTACACATATTTTAGAACAGTAATTGCATTAAAAAGGAATAATAAATTGATAGAAATAGCAAAGTGTGCCCTGGATACTTCAGAGTTAATGAAACTAATTTTATTTTTCACACTATTCTGAGTGAATCTTTATTTATTGAGCTTAACATATGGCTTACAAGTTTTGTTTTATAGTCAATATTTAATAAAAATACTTTTAAAATAAAATTGTGGCTGGATAGAGCATTTGTCTAGCATCATTGAGGCTCTGGTATCAATCCCCTGCTCCACAAAAAAAGAATATGTAAATGTAAAATTAAATGAGTATGAGTTCTGAAATTCTATGTTTATATAATCAAGCAAATTCTACATTCTGAGGGAGTCGACCTCAGTTTGATTATATGTAGCTATTGATTGTATGGTAAGATACAGAAAAAATTATAACATATGAAAAGGACAAAGAATTTTATTAGAAAATACAAAGCAATTACATAGCAGCAGATATAAATCTGTGCTTTCATTTATTTTAAAAGTATAACAAGACTATTATTCAGAAAAACCCCCAAAAAAATACTTATCTATAAATATTACTTTGTGTTATATAAGTTGTGAATCAGTGAACAAATCTGAAAAGTGTTAGGGATAATATTGTAAAATCAGATAATTGCTAGCTGAATAAATGACCTTTGATGCTGATCTTTGGTTAATGAAAAGTTTGACTGGCATTTCTTTAGAAATGCCATTGGGTCCTGCTATCACCATGATTTACTTAGGTGCTTATCTACATATACAAGTTAGACGTTACACACATATTCTCACTGGCATGAAGTGGGAAGAGAGAATTAATAATCTTAAAGAAATTGAAAAGGTGATCTCAATGACTAAATGCAGTAGCAGTGTTGGTGACAAAAGGATTTTAGACATAAGTATGTTCAAGTTGAAAGAATAAATATTTAAAGTTATTGGATAAACTAAAATGATAAGAGACTAAGTTACTTGGATTATAGTATGGTGAACAGGTGGTAATTATTATTTTCACTGCATTGTTTCAGAGAAAAATTAAAGTTTTTTTCTAGATACAGAGATACTAGCTTAATTTAGGCAGAAAAATAGAATATAAGAGCAATGTGAATGAAAACTGTGATCTGAATTGTAGATCAAGGTTGTTTATGTACATATGTTTTCATTCAGGTTTCCATTAACTTATGTAACAACTTACTGACTATTGAAACATTCTGATGGGAAAGGTTATTTTAAAAAATATTTTCCTAAAAATCAGTCATAGAATAGGAAATAAACCAAGTTAGATGAGAAAAATTAGCAAATATTTTGAAATTTAAAGTATAGTCTCAAGTAGAATGTCATTCTGATTATGAAAAATTAAAGAAATTTTGGCTAGTATCATGATAATTTTGCTCTAAAAAGGAATTTTAATAATAGGCAAGTTATTGGAAAAGAAGAAGGCCTATTAGTGAGGAAAAGCATACAATTTTAAGTTGTGTAAAAGTGAATTCAAGTTCTATTTTCTGCCTATTACAAGCTGGAAACCACTGGACAAGATAGCAACCTAACTGTAGTTTAAGTAATATTTTTCTGCGTCAGGTAATATAAGAACCAATTGACACATTATAAACACTACCTCATATAAGTTACACTGTCTTATAAATTTTTGTATGGCCTCAGAATATGTGATACTTTATTCATGAGGAATCTGAAGTGGCTGTATTTTAAAATCTTTACACAATATATTGAACTGATTATTAGATGGAATTTGTGATCTCAGATATTTACTGCATAGTAAGAATGTTATACAACTACAGTCTTGTCTTACTTACTGTAGGAGGAGTGTTTGTCCTCATACTTCTACTTGGCCTTGGGTGTGTGCATTTCTTGACAAATGGGATATTGGCAGTTTTGAACAGAAACATGAGGAGAGTAGAAATACCCAATGCTCTTGCTAACTTGTGTGTCTGTTGTACAATGTGAAGTTTCTGTCCAAACAGTCATTGCTAATTCACAATTCCAGAATTAATACACTTAAAATGACCTAACATAAGATAAATCCAAGCCTGTTGTGGAATTGCCCAACCAAGGACATCCTCAATCAACCAAACCGGAGGCAATTGGTGGATATATGAATATGAGAACAAATAATTATTGTTGATATTCAGTTACACAACAATAATACAATCATAGTTAATTCATGTACATGAAATTTGAATGTGAATGTGAAAATACTTTTTAGTATTTGTATTAGTATAGACACATGTTGTCAGAATTAGAACACATGTAATACAGAAATAATATCACATATCACAAACAAAAGTTGAATAATTTTTTTAAAAAAACTCTAAAAACTTAAAATTTATTTTAACATAAAAAATATAGGAATCTGATGAAAAATCTTAGTGAAGGGTTTAAACAAATGGTAAGACACATATCCTTATATTTGGAGCTGGAAGTATCTTACAGACATGAATTCTCCAATTGTACTTAGATCTTTATTTTTTTTATTGCTTTATTATTGATATGTGCATACAAGGCTTGGGTCATTTCTTCCCCCTGCCCCCACCCCCTCCCTTACCACCCACTCCGCCCCCTCCCTCTCCCCCCACCCCCTCAATACCCAGCATAAACTATTTTGCCCTTATCTCTAATTTTGTTGAAGAGAGAGTATAAGCAATAATAGGAAGGAACAAGTGTTTAATCAAAGGCTAATTTTACTCTAAAATAGCGCCTTCTCCATTTAATCTCATTGAAACTTGGGCTATTTAATCTATTTTGCATCCTACAGATGAAATGAGGAAGTTCTGCCTGTGAATCAGAAAACAATTTTCAACTATTACAGAGATTTCATTGTGTTAACAAAATATTTAAGAAAAATGTTATTTCTATATACTTGGTATGTGAAAATAGCATAATTAATATTTATCTCATTCAAAATATAAACCAGGTATTTATGTTATATACATATATATATATATATAATATAGATTTATTCCAATAATATTTTCTATATGCCTAGCCTACAGACATTATCCTGTGGTATCATGAGAGCTAACTAGAACTTTCACTTATTTCCTTGGCATATTTTTAAATGATGATTATTTACCTTAATTTCCTATTATAACTGAAATGTTCAGCTACAAATATTTAATAAAGAGCCAGTATCTGCTTTTGTAGTGTTCTGTCATTTTAAAATCTGAATAGCTAACTCTTTCATCAATCATATATATGTATATATATATACATATATATATATAATGTATACCTATCTTCTCATTTCTTCATTCTTATTATTTACATTATTTATAGGAAAACAGAAATGACTGATTTTCCAAATTGTCCTTAGAATTGAATTAGTGAAATCTTTTGTTTTAAAATCCACATCTAATTATTATATTTTATATTAACTTATTCAGTGTACTCTGAAAAATTCTGAGAGATAGAGAGTGAAGAGACAGGAGAGAAAGGAGAGAGAAGAGAGAGAGAAAATTTCTAAAACTCGTAGTTTATATATATTCCTCTCTTAAATTCATATACTGAATCAATATGACATAATGTATACAATTAACATTGAACACTCAAAAACAAATTAAACATACTAAAACAAAAAATGTAAGCAATATAAGCTTCCTTTCAATAATTTTCTGTCTGTAGAATTTCTCTTAAATCAACCATACCATGTGATTTATGTTGTGCATTTTAGTTCAATTCAGGTATAATTGGATATCAATTACATGCCACATTTTAGGACTCAAGTATTCAGAGAAGAGCTATTCAAAGTTATATTGAGTTCTTCATGTGTTTATAGTTTAAGAGAACAAACAATAAATTGAAATCATGCTGAAGGAAGATATGAACTTCCATAAAGAGCAGTCAGTCCTCTTTGAGAATCAGAAGAACTCAAGAAAGATTTTCTAAGGAAATGATTCTGTTGAATATTCAATTGTGAGTGTGAATTAGCCGAGGAGAACAAAGGTTCTTCTGAGAAATGAAATAGAAGAGGCAAAGGAAGGCAGTGGTTCAGAAGTGATGTTTCAAGTGAGTCTGGAAAACAGGGACAGAGCACTTTGGATACAATTATAAACTTCACTCTGCCTGACAGAGGCAAATGGAAATGCTTAAGTGGAGGAGTGTGGCCAGTTCCTCACGGATGGATTGTGTTAATTAGAGGGCCTAAAAATGATTTATGAGAATGGAAAAGAAGACAAAACAAGAACTAATTTATAAGCAAAAAATTACACCTATACAAAAATAGAAATAAACCGGAATATCTTTGGGACATATTTAAAATAATTTACCAAATCTTGGTGACTGAGTAGGGAGGCTACTGGAAGAGGAAAAGGATCAAGGAGGCTCCAAAGTTGCCGATTTGCATGACTAAATGGAAAATGTTATTACTGGCGAGGGTGAAAAATAACAGAGGTATAAATTACACCTGAGAGGCTATGTTTTGACATCACACACAACTGGTTTCAAATTACAGCTATTCTACTTAATCTTTTTGTGACATTGGCATTAAATTTATATACTTAAAAATATAGTATCTTCATACATAAATTTAAAAATGTAATAGCTTTAAAAGTTATTGGAGAATTAACTATGATAGTATAGGTAAAGTTCTTAAGAATAGTTCCTGACAGTAAGTAAACATTTCAAAATATTAGTCAATATTTTTCTAAATATTAGGAGCAAATTCAGGAAGAAAGTTATTACAGGTTCATTACCATGTCTTCAGCAAAGTCTGAAGACAAGGAATTGGACAGACTATGACAGGTTCACTTGAGGATACTCTTGATACATGTGTGTTAAAATTATTAGAATACTAAATTTGCTCAGAAAGAATTATGGGTGAGGCAAGCAGAAAGGACTGGGTAATGGGAATATAATCAAATTCTCAATCCATGATAGCCACAAAAAAAAACAAACAAACAAGGGAGTAGATTTTAAAAAGACAAAGAACTATTTCAGACTATAAAGTGTAATCACAGCAAAATATTCTAAATATACTGTCAAATGCAGTAATTACAAATAGTATTTCTTTTTATTTATCTTGTAATTCATTTCAACACTTGACAATTATATAATTTTGTGTGAGCCTAGGAGGAATCATGGGGGGAATGGGTCATTTTAAGTAGCACCCAGATGTTTTAATTTTAATTTTCAAGTTCAGTATGCACTTTTTCTTTTTCTATAATAAATTTTTATTTGGATATATTAATTATACAGGGGGAGAGTCATAGTGACAATTCTGATTATATTTATATTGTACATTATTTATATTGTCCCCATCGTCTCCCCCTCAATGCCCTTCCCACCTCACTTAAAGAAATTACAAGAGGTTTTTAAATTCTGTTTCATATAGTTTATGAAGTCCATCTGCCATATATTGTTACCTTTATCTCCTTCCTTCACCCTGGCCCTCCTAGTATGCCCCCACACATACACACAATGTAACTATTTTACAGTCCTGGTGTTCATTATTAATATTTAAGTTGATATTCAAAGGGGTGTCTCAATGTATGCCCACTGTGGGTGTGCTTTACCCTGATCATTTCAACCTTTCCATTACTCTCCTTACCCCTTTACCTCCCATCTCCTGTTTTCTAGCAGTTTTCAGTACATATACTTATATCCTCTACCTTCACACATTATGTAATAGAGATAGAGTTGCCACATAATCAAGTGATACCACTCCTGGGCATCTACCAAAAGGAACGTAAGACAGGATATAATAGAGACACATGCACACCGATGTTCATTGCTGCACTATTCACAATCGCCAAGCTCTGGATACAACCCAGAAGCCCTACAACTCATGAATGGATCAAGAAATTGTGGTTTATAAACACACTGAAGTATTACTCAGCCACAAGGAATGACAAGTGGTTTGAAGATAAATGGATGCAACTGGAGGACATCATGTTAATGAAGTAAGCAGGATCAGAAACACAAAAACTGCATGATTTCTCTTGTATGTGGAAGATAGATCCAAAGAAAAACATATACACAAAACCAAGCATGATCATATACAAGCTTAGATCTAGTACATGTTTGTAACAGTGGAACTACTCTATGGAACTCAGGGAAAGAGGGAAAGGAAATGCATTTATTTAATCAGCAAAAAATTCATTTTCAAACTTCAAAGTTTTCCATTGAAAACACATCTTCTATACCTGTATCTCTATACCCAATAATCAATTTAGTTTTTTTGCCTAATAGTTTCCTTCAGTTTAGAGAAATGTTTTTTTCAGTGGTTTCCTGACTGGATATTTTTTGGTGTGCATTGTGTTTTTAACTTTAGCTAGAATCTGACTTTAATGCCTCACAAAATGAAGGAATATATACAAAATAATTACTGTAAGAAGATTCAGAATATTTTCTATGTTCCTTATAATGCCATATGCTGACATGATAAGTGTTGAGTACCAAACAATGCACAGAAAGAAAAAGTAAAAGTGATTGTGATGACATAAGCACTCCAAGCAAGGGTACAGTGCTTGCTACAGAAGGGATTCAAAAGGTCTTGTATACCAAATATCTTGTAAAATCACTAAAGATGCTTCAAATTATAGGCTATGCACAAATGTTAATGTAAGAGTTATAGTATAATTTATAGGATGAGCCTTCTTATTGTTAAAGAAATGATATAAACATGGCATACTTTATTACAGCAGTGCACAGCAAAATATTTTTACTTAATAATTAAGAACTTGCAAAGTCAGGAATGATATGCCATATTTGGAAATGTTATTTTAAAATACAGAAAGGAAATCATAGCCTTCCAGATTTATTTATCAATATAATTAGCGTATTTTACATGTATGTTTGTATTAAAATCAACAATGAAATCTGTTAATGTTTTTAAAGGGTAAGAAGAGCGATAATAAGAAAGAGTAACAGAGGTGGTGAATTTGAACAAAGTACATTATATGCACACATAAAATTGTCACAATTAATATACACTAACCAAAAAAGTTTTAAGTATTTGAATTGGTCTTTGCAGGAATATTTTTTCTATTGGGGACATATAATTGCCAAGTTATTTTTTGGGTTTATAATCCATAATGTTCTAATGGTCATTTGATAAATCAAGATACATTATCTACTGAAATTCTATTACTGCTATGCAAAATCTTTTTCATTGACTAGATAATCAGGAAATAAATTTCTGATAAGTGTAGTTACTCCTTGTAGAGATGTGCAATTGTCCTCTTTAGTTTTGTTTTGAACTAAAGGACAGGACCCTCCATTAATTCTGCATTTTTTATATCCCAATGAGATTGCTGGACAGCATGACTGTCAGATGTTTTAGTCAATAATCACTAACCTTCAGCTACTAAACACAAAGAAATCTTGTGCACACTGCACCTTATAATTGTATAATCCTTTACTCATTAGATAAACCTCATTTCATTTTGGAGTAGGTGAGAGAGAAGCACCAGTACTACTTCTGTTGTGGCACTTAGGAAAGAGAAAAAATGAGTGAAATGGCTTTCTTTAGTTCTTATGTTTAAAAGCCAGGGTGTTGATCTTCAACAGGTATAATGGGAAAATAAAGTAGCTGAGTGATTTGTAATAACAAACACCAGAAAATGACAGGATATTTGCAGAAAAATTAAAGTACTTAATTAATTTGACCTCAACAGCAACAAAAATATTTCCAAGTATAGTTCTCCCAGGAATGTAGTAATTAAATGTTTATATTAATGAGAACATTTATCATAAATTTCACTATGATTTTAAAACAGGTGTACTCTAAAACCTCCCTTTCTCATCTTAATTTCTTTTAATACAAGTGAAGAGGTTCAATACAGTTGAATAAAGGAGGCTATACTCATTTGCTAAAAATCATCTACTTGGGAGATCAAGTCAACTGGGATCCAATTAATTTATCAGTCATGTTTAGGGATACTGATGGAAATGACAGTTATCTTCAACTATATATAAATTGTATTCTGAGAGAGAATTCATGTTATGATGATTGATCATATTTTATGTTACAATATTATAATAATGAAAAATTGAACATATACTTCTGAAAAAGGAAAGGTAAATTAAAATAAGAAAAGGGAATGGAAAGAAGGAAGAGAGGAAAAATTGGGAGAGAAAGAGAAAGAGATATTTAAGAACTGAGAAGAGAAATGGTGACAGGGAGAGAGAAATGTAAATCTAGATGGAATATAAGAGAGAATCAAATAGCTTTTCAGTAAGTGAAAATTCATGAAATGTGCTAATAAAATAACAGCTCCCACAACGTTGCAACAAACTTGCATTTCTATTTAGTAAACTATTTCCATGGTTTTGAATCGTTCTCCTGCAAGACTTTGTTGGAATTTTATTAAAATACAGAACTCTTAAATACTTGATATAAATTGTCATATTATTACTATTCCTATATTCCTATATATGCTATAATCATGTATAAATATATCTCATTTTCAATTCTTTGGGACCAAAATTCTTAGGTCTGTATGTCTTCCAGTTATTGATTTAGAAAAATATTTCAATTGAAATGTAAAACCCTAAAGTCAGTAACAGAAAATCTTATAAAATATAGAAAACTGTGTTGTAATAAAAGAATGAGAACAGATAGAAAGCTGCATTGTAAAATTAATTATATGATTATTTGAAATGCATCCTACATAATGCATCTCAAATTATGTTTGAGGGTTAATTTTTATTTGAATATCTTCTATATTCAATATATACACACTCATATGTTTATAAACACTAATATTTATTTTTTAGCTAGTTAAAGTAGAATAATCTTACTCATAAGGAGATGGGATTTATTTGTGGTTATTAATTGGTCTTTATTATAGCTCAGTGAATTTTATAGCTTTCAATCACACTTTTTCACTAGTAACTTACTTCTGGCAAGAGGGTTTTCTTTGCACTCAGCATAGGCTCCTCCACTAATAAACCATTAACCTCACTTTGTTTACTCTATATTTATTTATTTCTCACTTATACAAGGCCAACTGCAAATCTGGGCAAATTTCCAGGGAGCTGTCCTTAATGATATGGTCCATTAGTTCACTTCCACATCAGCTCATGCTTCCACGATTGCTGGTTGACTTGGCCCTTGCAGCAGCATTGGAGACTAAAGACTCAGAAATTAACTTTTGCTAAACAGAAGCAATCATCTCAGTGAATTAAATTTCATTTGGCAAACTAAGTTTGAGGCCAGCTAAGTTCAGTGTTATTTAGAGTCATATTCTTTCTTTGTTCCCAAAAAAAGGCAGTATGTGGGATTATTTCAGTTTACAAGAAGTTACATAATGCAGTAAAGAAATTGGGCCAAAATAGATGCCTACTCTAAAATGAAACCATTATATTAAGTGGCAATGAAAAGCTTAATACTGCTAACAGGTAATTTTTTTAAACTTTCAGTTTGTCCAAGTAGAATGAAGAATATTTGATGCAAATGATTATTCTATTTTGAGAGACAGAAAATTGAATACCAAAAGTAATTATGCAAGTACCTTTAGTATTTAGCTAATTATTCAGAGAAAAAGTAAACAAACTTGACTCTGTTATAATCTGACCAAAATTCACGTGTGTTAAGGACTGAAAACTATGGATAACAATATAATTAACACAGTCATCTCCTTGATGAATAGTGTCATCACCATTTCACATATTCATGAGAACCTGAAGGTTGTGATTAATCCAAAATTTTGCCACTAGTCAGTTTTCTTAAATTCCTTATTTGGAATTTGTCAAATTCAATAGCTCTATTATTTAGTGTGCTAAATGTATTAAGGGATGAAGAAGAATATTAGACAAAGCTCCATATATACATGTACTTTGATGTATCAATTAAAATATGTGCAGTGCTTAGAACAGTGTCTTCCATCTATGAGATCACTAAAAACACATTTACTAAGTGAAAGAATGAAAGAAATATAGATGATCTTGGAACAACCAATTCAATATACAATAATCCCCAATACTTACATAATTTAAAGTATATTATTTGTTTTCTGGACTGTTGCTTTATGCAAGACAAATAATTTGTCTTCTGCATAAATATGTGAGAATTCCAGTTGGTTGTTGACCATTTTAATCGTACAAAATTATTTTATTATTAAGATACAAGTGAAATATCACACCAATTTTTAATATAAACTTTAGATAAATCATAATGTTGAACATTTTATTGCATATGCCTCTTCATTACTGATTGATGTATAGTAGACCATAGAGTAAAGCAGTCTGGTTGAACATAATCAGCTATTAAACATTAAATATAATTTACAATGAAGCTGTATTTAAATGTTGAACCATAGGATTATCATGGTAGGAAGCCTATTCTTGCTATTTATTTCATATGGAAGTTAAATTGTATAAAGATGTGTTTTGGGTGTCAGTAAGATAAGAAATAAAACTATTCCATTATGCTGTTTCACCACTAGCAGGGAGTGTGTTTCATAGTTTTTTCTTCCAGATGGTTGTTGAAAAGAATTGACCAGAAACACAGTTGGAAAAGAATTGAAAGACTGAAGTGAGGGAGAAACAATTATTCTCAAAGGCATTTTAAGAGAGATAGTTGATGGGCAGACCTAGAGGTGGACAAACAGTTTCTCCTTACTGTGCCTTATACTCCATTCAGCTGTTAATCCTGATGGCTCAACATTTTAATAAACATTGTCCTCAGAAGTGATCTTTCACTTCTATCTACATTCTCACCAAGGTTTTGGGTATATACTCTCAGCAGCAGTTGCTCAAGAGAGACAATGACTTCTTATAGAACCAAACATGAGAAGCCAGCATGGGCCTGCCTCTTTGGTGGCAGGTTTGTTTGATTTCCAAGACTTCCTTGCCAGCTTTGACTATTCCCTCTCTCTAGACCTACAGGCAGGAAAAAGAGCAAGTAATTCTCTGTGATCCTTAGTCTCCTACATCTAGAATGTCACTTCCCCAGCTTGTCTTCAGCTGCATGGTGTTCTGAAATTGAGCTCCTTCCTCTCATAAAATTCCAGTGAACTTTGCTTCCATGATTGAAACCTACTTAACATTCTGATTTAGTGGTTAGTTTATTAATACCGAAAAAATAACACCTTCAAGTAAAGACATTTAAGGCAGCATTTACCTAAATATAATATACATTTCTCAAAATATTTTCAGTCTTTTAGAGCAATTCACAATTTAAACTAATATCTTTTTGTAGATGGTAGTGGTAGTAGGATTTTTGCTAGCATAATTATGTTTAATAAATATAAATGTATTTCATGATTCCTTTACTCTTTCTCTTGTTTTCTGTCTTCTTTTTTTTTTTTTTAGTAAGGAGGCTTGAACTCAGGGCCTACATCTTGAGCCACTCTAACAGCCCTTTTTGTGTTAAGTATTTTCGAGATGGGATCTTGCGAACTATTTATGCTTACTGGCTTCAAACCAGGGTTCTCCTGATCTCTGCCTCCTGAGTAGCTAAGATTACAGGTGGAAGTCACCAGTGCCTGGCTTTCTTGTTTTCTTGGTGTAGCATACATTCTTTGTATAACAACAGATAAATAAGAAGTTATGTATGTACTATGTTACATAAAATAAGTGCAACATACTTACAATTCATACATATTATTATAATTTTTATACCTCATCACAAACATAAGTTTACTTTATATTCTCTGTTTTACCCTTTCAGCCACTCTCTGTTATTCAGAATGTGCATCTTTATGTGCCTGTGTTTTTATGCATAGTTTACACTTGAAATGATTAAACTAACAAATTTTGATCTGCTTTAAGTCAACTTAGTAACACTCATAGATACAGAAAAAGACACTAGTTGGCATATTTGTGGTCATATATATGCACAATCACACTTTCGCTTTGGCTTGTAAGTGGCTGAACACTTACAAGCATAAAAGGTAAAGTGATAAATATTAGATGCATGCAGAGTAGCATGTGGCAAGTTTATCCTTCACTATTATTGGGAAAGGGTATTCAGAAACAAAAAATTAAGACTGATTTCAGTTACTCACGTGTAATTGAAACCACAAAACACAAACCACAGACAAACTGGCAATTACTGAGTATTGCCAAGATTTTATTTCACCATTCAAAAATTCAAATACATTTTATTGTTATCAACAAATGTATAAGATAACTATTTTATATTTTCTTTTTAAAAAAAATAAAAACAGATATAAGCTTGAGTGTTCATACTATTAAATGTTCAGATATGCTTAAATCATACAAAACTCACATAAGAAATCTGGCATAATTTGGTCATACACACACATAAAACATTTATTTACAAATGTACTGCAAGTGCTTACTGTGTGCTAGTCTGTTGGGCCTTGTTCGAGTCTCTCGAAATCTATGAGTACACAAGATGCTTTGATACTTGTTGATCAAGTGTGCACATTTCAGAAAAAGCAGGTGGAAATAAACCATAAATATAATAGAGAAAAAAGAAAATGTAGAATAGGAGAAGGAAATTGCATTTTCTTAGAGCATCATGTAATTTGTAATATTAGAGAACCGGTGATTTAAACAAAAACTTGACTGTGCCTAGTCAAATAGGTATTCAAAAAGTAATATTCCTGTCAGAGAGGATTGCAAGGACCTATTGGACTCGAAGCACCAGAGAAAGCAAAAAGTAGTATAAGGAGCTTTGAAGGAATAAGGGGAGCAATGTAGAGAGAAGGGATCAGAAATACAATGAAGAGGCACAGATCACGGAGCTTGTGGCATATCTGCTGAGGCAAATAGGAGCCATCTCTTGTCTTAAAAGAAAGAGGTGACATGATCTGACTTATTTTTAAAATGATGAAATCTGTTCTTGAGGTTAATCTTTGCAGCACTGGAGTAAAATTTAGGTAAGTGATGATTAATACACCCAGAATCATGGTAGCAACAGTGGAACTGGTGAGAACTGGTGGGATTCTACACAGACTTTGGATTTGGAAAGAATGGCATCTCTTGGTATGTGTGAGAGAAAAGAGAATGAAATAAAATTTGATGGAACTATTTCTGCTTGAATACCTGAAAAGATAAAGTTATTATTAATATAAACAGTGAGCTCTGAGATAGGACACATTCATAAGTGAAGACCAAGAATTTATCTTGGATATGTGAATTTTAGATGTCCATTAAGAGTACATTGATATGCCAAGAAAAGCAGTTGGGTACAGATTTGGGGAAATCTGAGCTTAGAAATATGTATTTTGGAGTGTTCAGCATATGGTGTTTAAAACTATGAACTTGGATGAGATCACTATGGACGTGGGTGTACATAGGAGAAAACTAAAGCTGTTCCAATATTAGGGGAGAGAAGAAACCAGGAAGCAAAACGGAGGAGGGATTGAGAGTGAAACCAAAGGCGTGTGGTCATTTGAAAGTCAAGGTTCAAAAATTATGATGATGAGGAGAGAGTAATTAACTGGGTTAAGTAGTCATTAAGTAAATTGAACACACAATAATCTACCATGTATTAATTCACTTATGAGTTGCCAAGAATTTTCTGGAATCGAAAGCATAGGAAACTGCTGTTGTGAGCTATTGTCTCTGATATGTGAGATAGCAGTGAGAAGAAGATAATATTTTTAATATATTCAGGTGTAAATGATTTTTTTTGTCAAGAGCACATTATACAATAAAATCTAAAAGTATACTTCAAATAACAATTCTCATTTATGTGACAAAATATACTCATAACTATACATGAAAACTCCTAACAGGGTCAGTTTAGGGAAAAACAAGCACATAACTACAAAACAGCCTGAATATAGTATCTAGGTAACTGAAATTGTAATGGGAACCCAAATTATGTTTCTATTAGTCATTTCTTGGTTTAAACTTTACCTCCAGATGGCTTCTTTTGAAATGTAAACATGTAGTTGAAACAGATAATATTAAATAAATAATTTCAAAGTAACTTTAAATCAGAAATAACTAAAACTATTGCAAATGCTTTTCTACACAGAGGTTTCACCCTGCTAAGCTCATTGTACATTGTTAATATTGTAAGCCAAAAAATGTAATACACCTAACTTAGTGACTGTCATAGTTTAGAAATATAGTTCACTGTAGAACATTGGTTATTTACACTTAAGAGTATATGACTTACTAGGATCTTTGGTTTGCTGGTCATAAACCAATATCATGAGAGTATACTACTGCATATATTTTGCTGAAGATCAAAATTCAAAATTCAAAGTACAATTTCTACTGAATATGTATAGCTTTCACACCATCCTAAAGTTGAGAAATTATAGATCAATCCATCGTAAGTGAGGGACCATCTGTATATGTATACACACAGCTAAGAAGAAAACCATGTGCAACACAACGGAAATGAAAGTTATGTGACCCTGATCATAGAGGAAGATAGGCTATAGTGCCTGAGATGAAGTCTGTACACTCCAATGCATGACTGTCCATAAAAGACATGGCCCATTTGTGATCACAAGAATTGTGATGAGATTAATCAAAACAGAGACTTTGAATAGTGAGGAACCAGAGCTGAAGTGAAGAAAATGACTGAGGATGGGATATTATGAGAGATTTACTGTCATTATAGGCCTAGAGTTCCTGGTAAATCAGCAATAAGGAAGATATCTCCATAAGTGACAAGGTGTGTAGTAGCCCCAAAATTAAAGATGAAATTGCATAGTAAAAGTGGAAATGTTAAATACGAATGCTTAGTATGGGATTACAGATACAATTGAAAATATTCCCAGAAATAAAGGTTGAGTAATGGATATTATGAGAGGTTTTGATAATTTTGTAATTAGCCACCAAAACCCCCGGCTTCAATCACAGAAAAATACATAAATACAATTTTCTAAATATATTCTAAACAATGACTGATAAAGTGAAGAAAATGTAAGGAAATGGTTTGATACATTTTGTAACTGCCTTTTACTTTTCTTAATTTCTGTTAAAAACAGGTGCATTTCTTGAGAAGGGGACTTTTTTTTTTCTTGTATAACTGGGGCTTGAATTTAGGGCCTTCACTTGAGCCATTCCACCAGCCCTATTTTTAATGAAAGGTTTTTAGAGATAGGTTCTTGTGGAACTATTTGCCCAGGCTGGCATCCAACCGCAATGGTTCTGACCTCTGCCTCCTGAGTAGCTAGGATTACAGGCATGAGCCACGGCACACAGCAAGGGGGATTTTAAAGAGAATTTTGGCTCTCTTTCACCCTAAACTCATTTTTTTTATTTTCATGGTTTCAAACCTTTCTTGGCATTAAATAATGGAATAATAAATCCATTTACAAAAATTGTTTAAGCAACCATTAATGAAAATATCTTGGCTCTCAGTTAAAGTTATTAATCATAGTCTTGTGACTGGGAAGCAAAATACGATAATATTTCACGGTAGTTTTCTGTGCAATAGAATTGGAGTATTTTTCCCAATTCTATTTGTAAAAACACTCATAACTTACCAGTTCTCCATGGTGACACGAATTAATGGACCATCTTTAAATAAATTCATGTATAGACCAGAATTTGGCACAATGTTCACTTTCTCTGTAGTACTGTGAAATTAGCATCAAATACAGTAGAACTCAGTATTCTCCCCTTCCCAAGTGGTTGTCACCTCTACTCTGTAAATTATTGAGTAAGAATAAATGAAGTTGTTTTCCTCTTGTCAGTCATATGTCATAGTTTTCACTATGGAATGGAGGTATTTCATTGTTAGGAAAGATTAACGTCAAAAACATTTATTGACTTTTATGAGAAATATTTAGCTAGCTTTAGAGATCTTAAGGAGCTGCTCTTCATTTCTGTGTTTGCTTATGTGTATGAATGCATGTAGTGTGTACATACATGTGAGTGTGCACATGCACATATGGGTGATAAATATGAAGGCATTATACAAATTCTTTGAAAGTATCAAAATTCCTTAAAAATGAAAATATATTGAAGATATAAGAACATTGTAAA
The DNA here is from genome assembly GCF_047511655.1 of Castor canadensis. NCBI lineage: Eukaryota > Metazoa > Chordata > Mammalia > Rodentia > Castoridae > Castor > Castor canadensis. Next base: position 157,454,610 of record NC_133391.1, on the reverse strand, counting down.
GATGCTTTCTAAAATGTGTTTCTGATTTCTTTCATTAATTTTCAAGACTGCTTAGCGCTATGCAAGCCTCTAATAAGGCAGTAGAGAGTTAAAGACAAAAGAGACATGTAAAGGAAACAATGGCCATGTTGGCAGTATAAAAAAGTCTATTTGGATGCTTGTTATAAAATTTATATGTGGTTAATGTTTTTAAAACATTATGAATGAATTCAATGTCTGCTAGCCTTCTCCCCATATACAGGTGTGTTTGTCTTGGTCCATACTTATGTATACATGTGTTAGAAAACAAAGGTAAATAATACATTGGAATATAATTTTAAGGATGCTGGATTGTGGAGAAACCATCCATAGGTTCTCACAAAATTAAAAAATAAAAGAGAAATGAAGGAAAAGAGAATGCTTGTCATTCTGTTCAAGAAGATGCCCAGTTGAACTTTGAATAAGCAGCTGTTATTCTCACAAGAAAATTGACTCTTAGCTGAAATTCCATGATGTTGGCAAAAATAATAATTCCTTTGCAGTTAACAGGCATAAGGTTTCACAGACTCTCTCACTAAGGTTTCTTGTAATAACTTGAAGATCTACAGGAGCAAGAAAAGAAGGCCTTCTCAAAACTCAATGAGGCTACATGACCCACATGAATGTTAGGAACAACGGACAACTTAGCTCACTGCAAATCAAACAGCTCCATGATCCATCATTAACCTAAGTGAGCTTTCGCTTTATTGAAGCAGCCCTCTAAATGCATAGGTCACTGCCTGTTTAAAAGCTTAGAGCTTTCTTAATGTTCCAAGATTTTAGAGTCTATTAGACCAGACGGCCTGAGCATGTACAAAATTGTAGGCACTTTGGATAACTACCAGGCTTCGGTGTGTATGCTAATATTTTAAAGAATATCCTTTGGAAGTTGATTTTAACAGGGAACACTGCGTTGTGATATTATCCTGCAAGAATGTGCGTATGTGTCAAGTTGAAAAGAAAAGAGAGGACTCTGGAGAGATACTCCACAAGAGGAAATAAGTTTCCACTCTAAGCTGACTTTTTAATGCAATTAACTCCATTAGAGAGAATGGAGTTTCAAATACTGTTCAAATTAAGGCAGTGCAGTTAAAAGCAGCAACAATTCAGGAAGAATTAGCAGTGTCCTTCTGAAGAGAGCTACCGAATTAAACCTTGGAGGACTTTAAGATTAAACCATTTAATTGCTACTTTAGAGCTTTGGACTTTGCAGAGACCCAAGCCCAGGTGTTAATACTGATTTTCCTCCGTTCTCATCAGATAACAAAACTGAAACTCAAAACCAATTATGAAAAAAACTTAAAGGCCTTTATACCTAGTTTTTTTTTTCTTTTCTTTCCTTTGTGTGTGTGTGTGTGTGTCCTGGGGTTTTTTTTTAATTGTACACACTACGGGGAATTGCAGGCATTATACAATGAGATAGTGTTGAATCTTGAATTGAAATGATAACCAGTACTCATCCAAATTATTCTGCTTTAAATTTTAAAATCCCTTTTGTACTCTGTCAGTTAAATTGAACTATTTTCATTAAACAAATAATTTTAAAAGGAGAACACCGTTTTAGAATAAATACACAGAATACACGAGTAGCTAATGATTAGTACATTTGTAGGCCAAGTTATATGCATTCAAATTTTATGATAAAAAGCTTCTTAATTCACAAGTACATATCACTCTTCTCCCTAAAGGTAGCCATACTTAACCATATGATAAAAATTGTTCAAATTTCTTTTATATGTGTAAGCATATTTAGGTGAATTTATGCATCCATATACATTCCTTCATTGGTTCAATCACAAAACCAATGCTTATAATGGCTTATAGGTGCCAGACACTATTAAAATAAACTTTCCTCATGGGAATTGTATTTTGCTTTGGAAGATAAGTGATATACAAATGTTCTTTAACTTATGATGGAGAAAGATCTCAAAAAATCCAACCTAAGTTGAAATATTATTGAATCAACCTCTGAATATCTAAGCTACTAAGACCATTACTTAGCCATACAGTATATTGTAGGTTATGTGCAGACTGGGGACTGCAGGTCTTGGCTTCTGCCCATTGTCACTAGAGAGTATTACCGCACATATAGGTAGCCCAGGAAAATATCAAAATTCAAAATTCAAAGAATAGTTACTACTTAGTACACATAAATTCAAATATAGTGTTAAGTTTAATCATTACAAATTAAAGACCATTTGTAATTGAAATATCATGTAATTATTTAATTAATATCATGTGAGTCCTTCTTAAATAAAAGTAAACATGGATAAAGGTAAAGATTCTTCTGGAAAAGGAAGTGCTATTTCCAGACAGTTGATGGAGAATTCACTCTGAAGTAATGCCAAATAAAGATTTACTTCAAATAAAGAAGGTAGGTAGATGAGTGTTATGTCTTCATGGCAGGGAATAGCTTCACTTAATTTTAAAGAACATGGGAAAATTCAGTTGTTTTTAGCTCTAAGCCATGGTAGACCTTTGACAGCAATATAGGTTGGTTTGTACCTGCTACTATACAATGAATTAAAGTCAGAGAGAGGAGAAAATGTTAAAGTAGACGCAGAAAGATCAATTTGGAGACTACTGCACAATCTGGGCCTGACATGATAGTGACTGTGGTAGAAGAAGCATTAGTTGGAGTAAACATACATTTAGACAAGGGTGCCATGAAACCAGCAGAACCAATGTTGAACTGAGTAAGAGTAGGATCTTAGAAGTGACCATAAGGTTAAGGTCTTAAGCTTTTGGATAGATAATGATGATAGGTCATGTGCTAAAAGCTTGTTTGTCAGTCTGTGGAGTTTGTCAGTTTGTGAGTCAGTGCAACCTTTAGGGGACCTAGTGGAAGGAAGCAAAGTCACTGGCACATATATTTGAAGGGGTTATTGGGATGTCTGCTTGTCTTCTTTCTCTGCTCCCTGGCCACCATGAGATGAATAGCTTTGTCTCACCACACATTCACCTCATGATATGCTGCCTCCCTATAGGCCTATAAACAATGAAACCAAGTGACCATGATATGTAACCTCTAAAACCATGTTCTTTCCTCCATTTAAGTTGTTTGTATCAGGTATTTTTTTCAGAGTGATGGAAGCTTATACATTATTTAATTCTCTAAGATGAAGAAGATTAGGACAGTGACTATATTTACATCATTGTGAGGACAAGAAGAAATCAAGATTTTTTGGAGGGAATGTGATGTTTCAAATGACTATGAGATGTCCAGTTTGCAATAATGAATGGGTGTTGTAAGGCAGAAATCTAATGTTCAATGCAAGGATTGGAGATTAAGACATAGTTTGAGAAACAAACATTCACAGATTATTTCAACTTGTGCTTCTGCGAAAAATTAACTCTTCATTGAGTCTCTTTGTGGAGGGTCTATGACTCAGACTATGACTGCATCTTGGGGTATCTAAATAGGTGATATTTACAGCTCTGAAAATGAAAAGCACTCAACAAAGGATAATGAGCAGAGGACTAGAAGGGACAGATAAATGGTGAATAATAAAAAATGCAATAAAATCCAAATATTGGGACTTCTAGATTGTGTATTTTGATGTTTACTGCCAAATTTTCCTCCCAAAGATTCCAGACTATCAAATTCACCTAAATCTGTGTGAGGTGGGCCTGGGCTTTTCTGGTGTCATCACGTGTTTTGAGAATGACTTAGTTCTTGATTTAAAAGACACAATGCTTAACAATATCCCTGCCTGGATTTTATAGGTTTATTTTCCTTATCACTGGTGTTATGTAATTGTAGACATATACAAACTGCTTGTTAAATGAAGGTGTGCAATGTTCAATGGATTACAGAGTATTTTCTTAATATTACTGTTCAAATTTTGTATTTATTTATTTATTTATTATTCTGCCTTCTCATACTTGCTTAACATATAATTTAAAACCTTGTCAAGACTTTATTCTATACTTTTCATTCACTCTTTTAAACATGAGCTATATGAGGCTGCTGCCACAAAACCCATTATACTTCTTCAAAGTAAACATTGCATAAGTAAAATAAGTATGCTCTAAAATACTGATGAAAAGCATAGAATAGTTAAAAGTATAACCAATACCACAATCATCTATTGTCACTATCAGTTATGTTCTGTACATAATTCAGTATGGCACGCTTTATGGTACTGACAATACCAAAGGTTTGTTTATACCAACATCACCACAAACATATGAATTTGTGCAATGATGCTATGATGGCATATCACTAGGCAACAGGAACTTTTCACCTCCATTATAAACTTGTGGGACCATCTCTTATGTGTTGTCTCTTACTGATTGATTGAAATGCCATTATGCAGTGTATGAATGTATTATGTCCTTCTATAATTCCTCTTTTCCTAAGGAATAATTTTATTTTAAAAATTTTTTTCAATATGTAAAGAGTGATATATTAGGAAAGCATAAGTATTCTTCAAGGTCAGCGGCAAGCAGCTGAGAGTTAAACACCCAAACATAGGCAGTATACCTCAAAAAGGGGAGGTGGGTTGTGGGATAAGGGACAAAATACCTTAAAGGAATTTTAATGCCTCACATCACTTATGAATAAGGACAGCACCCTGAAATTGTTTTCATTGGAAGAACAGAGACTACCAATATCAATTTCTTCCAGTTTTCAACATTCCTAAGCATATAGAACTTTTTCATTTGCATACAAAATTATTCCAGTGGATTAATTAGAACCTAATAATCTTTTTAATACTTAAGATATTTTAATAAATGTTGAGATCTAAGACAAAAATCAATGTTTGGTTTAACAATATTATATCAATGTTACTATCAAAGTTAATATCTCTTTTAATTGTACTTTCTACTTATGTCCTGGATGTTATACATTTTTATTTTTGCTAAGACCTCATTCTATTATATATTTCATTTTCTCCTTATGTTCCACTTCTTTATAAAGATCCTATCTCATCTATTCATTTATTTGAATCTCCCTACAAAACAAATAACACCAACTTGCTTTGGATCTATTTACTTTGTAGCTCGCTCATATTGTCTTCATTTCTTTGAATCTACACTTTTGAAATAAAATGGTAAAAATAATGAATGAAGCATGGGAAGTAGGAATTAAGAGCAGGCATTAGACTTGAACCCCAATGGATTGTTTATACAGACTTATCTAGTATAAGATAATAGCATCCTAGTATAGGATGCTGGTTACAAGTATGCATGATTGCACCTTCAGTGAGCCATGTAATCAATGGTCTTATAATTCCAATATTTCTTGAAAATTAGTGTAATATGCAAAAATGTTCCTTATGTATAATAGTGAGAACCCTGACTCATTTTCTACATAATGATGTGAGAAAGTCAAAACTTGGGAGTCAGGCAATGGTTTGAAACCATATGAAAATTAGTTTATGGCTACTTTGTGGTAAATTATTTTACTTTTTCATTGATGACTTCTTATCTTGACTAAGTAACCTATTTCTCAGCATGCATCATTCAGCCATTTGAGCACAACAATTAAGGGTTGACATGTAAGTCCTGTATATCCCTATAATGAGTTTCTATGCACCAATTGGAGCACTACTTGCTTTCCCTAGAATTGCAATATATGCATGAGATGTACATATTTTAAGAAGAATTTTATATTTTTCTATGCAGTTGGAGCCTTACCTGCTTTCCCTAGAATTGCAGTATATGCATGAGAGGTACATATCTTAAGAAGAATTTTACATTGTATAAGTAACACATCTTTGTACTCAAGATAATATGAATCCACTCACAAAGTAGTAACTAAGATATTCATAGAGTAAGGGTTGTAAGTGAAAAAATAATATGAAACATACTGAAGTTTTAACTTATACATTAGTACCATAATATAATGTGATAAAGTCACACAAACCTGACTGAAGTTTATAGAACAGTATGTATATATCCTGTTTGATAGTTTAATAAGTAGCTATTAAGTAAAATATTAATAACTAAACAAATAAGTAATTGAATTCTTTGAACACCTACTCAAGATATCACATAAAATAGAATAATATGTGGAATTCATCAGTTATACAATGTTTCATTAGCCATAACTTTTTCTTAGTCTATTTGAAAAATGTTTTTTCTTCCATAGTATTGATCATCTTTCCATGGGATACTTAAGCTTTGAGTAACCACTGTGATGTTCTTCATAGGCAGAATTATATTCATTTTCACCAACCCAAATCTATACACACACATTTTCCTTTAAGAAATTTGCTATGATATATCATCCTTTTGACATAGTAATTCAGAGTAAAGTGCAACTGCTTTAAAGGCAAAAGTCAAAATATTTTCAAAGGCTATCAGAGTGTAAATTATTCAATTTTTCTGTATTTCTAAAGTAAAAAGAAATCTCTAAATTTTCATTCCTCTATAATTATTTTATTTTATTTTACCCAATATTAATTATATAACCTATTCATAAGAGTAAAACATAAGTATTTGTCAGACAGAATGGTTGAAATATTTCCCACATATTTTAATATAAATGTGATCATAATTTGTACTATATGAAGAACTAAACATTATGTACTTATGTTATAATGATGACATGTAATGTAATAATACATAATTATTTTTAAAAGACCAATAATTTGTTAGAAAAGAAACACAATAGTGTCTTCCTTGAATAAGATATCTATAAGCAGACTTCTCCTTTGGGAATATAAGCAGATTTACCACATCATCCATTAGTAGGTCATTTTTAAGCACAAATTCTTAGATTAGATAGTTTTTACAAGAGAACAGAACTCAGTTCTTCTGAAGATATCACTGTGTATCTTGCTATCATGACTATTAAATAGATTTAATGAGATGACATCTAAATGGCACAGGTTTGAAAACACAGTGCTATTTTAAATTCCATGTAACAACAGTTTAAGAAGAATATTTTCAGTTTCCTTTCATCAGCAGTCGGAATAAGTGTTAATCACAGTGCATTTTAAGATGCAAGAGTGACATATACTTTTATCAAACACAAAATGATAAAGGGCTGATTGTGTTCATCCTGTATAACAGACTATTTTATGAAGCATGATTTGCCAAAATACCAGATTAAAAAATACTTAATTTAAGGAGATTACTCTTGTGCTCTATCCTTAAGTGATGCAGTCACATTGAGGGTTAAGTATGTCACAGGAAGCATTAGCCAGGATTTTTTTCCCATATATTGAGCACTATTTTTGCTACAATAAGAACTTAATACATATCATTCCACATGCAGAACAAATGACACCCTCCTCTGACAACAGTTCAGCTTTCTGCTTTCATTGGAATTACCTAAAATGATGGTATTATTAAGCTGATCAGTGGAAGGAGAAAGGTTGACAAAGAAAAAAGCTTGGCTTGAAAACTTCCCCTTTCAGCTTGGGAATGGCACACAGCAGTAGAAGTTAATAATAAGGTAACTCGAGAATTGTGAAACACAGTAGAAAAGGTAACATGATTTTTCTTTATGATGAAGAGGTTTAATGGCAGGTTTATCTTAGAAGTTATCTTTGAAGAAAGTGTTATTAACTAAGGGAAAATATGTTATATTCTGGAATTGGATTTTCAAGTTGCTTTGGAACCTCTTTTTACTTCAGTAGTTTCCATAGCAGGTGGAGAATCAGACCTTCTATCTTGTTGCTGACTAAGCAGATGTGCCAGTGAGTTAAATGGAAGCTTCTACTTTGCGTATGGCTGTGCACTTGAGCACTTAAAAACAATTCATCAATCAACTGCTTATGACTTGGGAAGAGATACCATCTGCCTTTCAATTCTGAAAAGGAATTCTGCTAGAATTATGAAGCTATTTTACAACATAAGCCTATTCAAATTTCTTCCTAGAAAAGTAAATTAAATTATATTTTAAATTGCTCAGGATAATTTAATGAATAAGCAATACAATTAAATGGTGAGGATTGGTATTTCCAGATAGCCATGTGTCTGAACACTATTTCCTGAATTTTACAACTTACCAAGTTTGCTATAAAGATCAAACCTGCTTGATTTGGTTAGATTTTTCAAGCTTTGGTCATCTATAATGTAATAGAAAACTATAAACACACATTTAGAATAAGCCCCATTTAAAATTTCCCTCCTTAGTATTTAAGGGAATATTTTTGCTGAAAAGTTTGTGAATGATCTTTATGATACTTTATGAGAAATTTAAAAAATCATGAAATGGTTACAGAATCAACCAAAAGTATGTCAGTTGCCTCTCCAGAGAGTACAAGAGAAATGTGTCTATAAGAGGTATCAACCACCCTGAACTGCAGAGGTTCCAAAACCACTGTAGAAAAATCAAACAATGATGTTAAAAAGGAGAAAATATTTAGGGAACACTGAAAGTCTCTGAAAAATGTTGCTTACCATGTTCTCTATCACACTTGCCTTGGACATCTTAATGGTATGATAAGGTGACTAATGACCTTAAGATAATTTTGGAAAGCATATTATATAACTCATAGCTGATCTTTTAGTCTGTAGTCTATCTCTTCCACTTGTCCCAAATTAGTTTTGTTGTAGGAAACTCAGATGGCTGAATACTAAGAGGTAGGCTATTAAAAAATTTAAATTATTTCATAGTTATATTTTTAAATGAATAATGAAGTTTAAAAATTTCAGGTGAGGGGACTGGGTATTTACAGAAGGTGTTTGGAAATGAAGCTCTAAGTACTTCACTGTAAAAATCAGATATCACTAAAACCATTTTTGAAATAACCAGTTGATTATCTAGCATACCTCCTTATTTTCATTGGAAAATGCAGCCGTGCTAAGGTGCATTACTGGTTGAGACATTTCTCTGCCTCTCTTTTCATGTCACCTCTGGCTCTGAGGACTAGAGACTTGTTTAGAACTTAGCGAAGTTTCCCCAAGCACAAGCAGTAGCAAGCTCCTGATTCAGATGCCAAATCTGTGTGCAGCCTCCTTCAGCTTCTGACTAGAAAGGTATTACTTTATTAATCATGCATGTATTCCTGTGCAAGTGCCCTGAAGCGATCATACACACACGATGCAGTCCCAATCAGAAGAAGAAGCTTTACCTGATGGCAGAAAGGGCAGCTGCAGGAACAGCAGCAGAATCGCAGCGGCTGGATGCCCCAACCCACCCTTGCACGGAAGGTGAGACGCCTCTCTCTAGCTCTCTTGCTCGCGCTCTCTCCTCTTCTAAATCACTGTAGAAACGCGCCGTCTCGCATTTTGTCCCTTTTCATTCACAGAAGGTTCTTCAGGCCGGCAGTCAGGAGACAGCACTTTCTTCCTGGAAGAGGCTGCTCTCTTCTCAGAAACGCTTGGACATCTCTCCACGGCTCCCTGCACATTTACCCTTCAGATCAATAACGCTCTGAGCTGCGGAGCTGGGCTGCAGCGCCAGCCACCAGCCAATGGTGTTCTAGGATTCCTTCCCTGTCATCTCCCCGCCCTCAAAACAAAACACAGCATGCCTTTGACACATCACCGAGTTGTGTAAAGTAATTGAATCCTGTATTGAAATGTATCCTGTTTGCTCTTTTCCCCCCTAGCGTTCATTGTGGAACGCTTTGAATGAATTCACACCTTGCAGAAGACTCCTCAGAGAGCTTATAAAGGGTGAAGATCAGTCACTGAGGAAGTGGTGACGCCGGCCTTAGCTCCTGAAGCTTTGGTCTGGTAAGGCTTTAGGTCCACGGCAGATCCCCAGAGAACTGTCTACCTGGAGGACAAGGGCTTGCACTCTTGCCTGCACTCCACCGGGCACTTCGATTCTGCAATTTTGTGGAACAAAACAATAAAGTCCATTTACCGGGAAGTTGTGTTTAAACATTGTCTGAACAAGAACCAGATGATAAATGGTGGTAATCTTAATCACAGTTCCTCTTAAATCGTGCGCCTATTTATTGGCTTAACTTGATCCATACAGCATGAGGGGCCAAAAATTGTTGAAACTGTTAGTTTTGTTTGTTTTAATTTTGTAAAAGTTACAAAATTATATATACCTGTACATAGGATGAATTTTAAATTAGTATTAATTTTTTTCTAATGAGGGGATTGATCAGCAATTACTTGAAACTTTATGTTTTAATGGTAACAAAATATAATAAAGCATTTCATTGCTGAAAAGAATGAGATTTGTCTTCTAAATTCCCAATACCATTCTGCATGCTTTTCTCATGCATTTCCACCATTAAAGTATTACATATTGAATAAAAATTTACTTAAAAAGTTCACTGGGAATCATTTATTATCTCTTCAAGTATGTATCATTTTATCAATTATATATCAAGAATGCAGCAATATTTGAAAAAACAATGTAATCTAAGTCAGCAAAAATTTCAAGAGTACAGAGTCTCAGTACAGTTTTTTAAAATATGTGCAAGAATGAGTTGGATTGGAAGTTGGAGCAAGTGTACAAATAATAATGTCTTTCCAATTTCAGTGTTGAATAAGAATAAAATTAATGTGTATTTCTGAAGTCTGGTTGTTTCGCTGAAGTCATACAAATAGGTTGATGCATTTGGTGTAGCCAAGCTTTTTGTGTAGTGATAAGTTAAAATAGCTTGGGGAAAGTTTACAAACACACAATTTTGTTTCCTGTCCATCATGTGAAGAAGGCATGGAAAAATGTAGTATTCACAGCCCTGAATGCTGTGTCCCTGTAAAAAGGTGAATGCTAACTTTACTGTAACTCAGTCACATAGCCAATCAAATTTTATTTAGGGCAGTGTCTGGTTAAATGTAGGCACCTATATTTTTGTGAAGAAAAAATATGCTCAAGAAATATGAATCATAAACACTGTTTTCCATTAATTTTAAGATAAACATTCATTTACTGAAATTCATTTATTTGTCACAAATAACAAGTCATTGAATATGTTTGTTCTGTGGATAAAAGGATCTCACTGTATTGTCCCTGAAACAGCAGCATGGAGTCCACCTGAGAACTTATTGTAAAGGCAAATTCTTTAGATTTTCCCCATTCTATTGAATCAGCTTTTTTTTTTTTTTAAGAGTGTAAGCTAACTGAGTTTTACTATCCCACTGATGATTCTGATACATGTTAAAGTTTACAAATTATTGTAGGGCTGTCATCTGCAAATGACCACAAAAGACCAGCAACCTGATTTTATGCATAACGTTTTATTGAAAAAACATTCATACTAATTCCTTTAATGTATTTCTATGACTCCTTTTGCAGGACAATGGAAGAGGTGAATAGTCACATATAGCTAGAAGATGAAAATGTTTACTATCTATTCCTTTAAGAAAAAAATTGTTTACCTCTGCTTAAAGCATTATAATATTTGCAATACAGTTAGTACAGATGGCAAGAGTCAAGAGAAAAAGAATATGTAAAGATGAGGTGAACAAGATAAAATTATTGAACTCAGTGGGATTTAAAATAGATTTAAAATGACAATTTGATGAATTATATTGTGTGTGTGTGTGTGTATTCTGTAGATTGCTTTCTTCACTCCTGAGGTCATGTATGCTTTTCCTCTCCAGTGTTGGCATATGACCTGCTTTAGAATAGGAAAAGGATCATTGTCATTTCCAAGCAAAATATTGAAGAATAGTTAAAAGTTTATATACACTTCTAACAATCTAGGATGTTGAATAAAGAGAACATTGAAATCTTATCTTTGCCAAGGTTGACATGTAACATGCAAGAGTAATATAGCTTTTATTTATAGACTATGAAAATTTGGGACCTGCTTATTAGTACATAATAAACTTGTCTCTCCTCACTAAAACAAGTTAGAATTAAAGTGAGCAGAGGTTAAAAAGTGCTAAAGAAAGCAGGCAACAAAAATAGGTCATTGGTCTGGAAATACATCATTTCTAGAAAGGATAATCAGCAATAGGATTTCTTTAAGGAAGGAATAATTCAATAGGTAGAAATGAATAGTTAAAAGAATTAAGACAGATAATTAAAGATACCTACATAGAACTTATTTAGCAAAGCGGAGCCACTGAAAGCTGTTTAGAAAAGAAATAACATCACCAAAATTAGGTTATAAGAAAAGTACTCTTTTGGCAAGAAAGAGACAAAAAGACAGTAAACAAAGAGATATTAATCACAAACTGCTAAAAATTAAATGATGCAATATGAGCCAAATCTTAAACAATGTCACCCTTATACTCACATCTAATGAGTCAAGAAGTTCCATCAATTCGGCTTACTAAGTACCATCAAATTGATAAGTTTATCACATATTTTATCTATCATTACCAATGTTTTGATATCAGGCTACCTTTCTTGGCTAGCTATTCATAGCGTGTTCCCATAATGATTAGCTCTGTCTTCTCAACATGTGTGTTATTGGTCAACTGTCATTTTGCTTCACAGTTGTTTTACTCAAATAGCCATCCAAGCTTGTAGAACATATCCACTTTCATAGAAGGAGATAAAGGAGCCATAACAACCAGGAGATTTTCATTCAAGCAGCAATAACTCTGGTTCAAAAGTGACTAACATCACTTCTCTTTGTATTTTATTGGCCAAAGAAAGTCACAGACACATTATTGAGGCAGATGTCAATATGAAAGAGATATGTAACCTTCCTACAGAGAGATCAGCAACTATTTTGAAAAATAATACAATTTAACACAATCTCTTCTGACCTTAAACAACAAAAAGATGAGGTTGCCTACCAGGTGGTCTGTGTATACAGGGAAAAGTTTTATTGTTCGTAGTGCCATTTCATATGTTGTATTACTGAAATGATTGAAGACAGAAAAGAGGCAAATACAAATATTTGCATAAGAACCATTGATAGGATTTATTATTCATAAATGCATACAATAGGTATTAAGAATTAGTGTTCTACATTTTTAAATCTTGAAAATTATGCCTTTTAGCCTCTATTCTCCTTAAAGCAGAGAATAAAACCAAGACTTATGTGACTGCAGGTCATGACCCATACGATATACAAAGCCAGTATAGCGGCGTTGTACTAAGGTAGCCACTGCGAATAGGAGGGATGGAGTCCACCAGGATTTCTGAAGAAGTATACAAAATACCACTCAGAATCTTCCCTCCCTATTTATCTCAAGTCCCACTCAAAGATGAGACTGCTTCTTCTTTTGAGATATACATACCTGTGTGGGCACAGTGATGCCCACCACTCTTTTCATCATAAAAGGAATCTGATCGCAAAAGGCAAAGTCAAACTATGCTTGTCTGAGGAATTTCAAAACAGTGAGTAAGAGCCACATGTGATTTTCCCCCCAGTTTCAGTGGGAATCAGAAGGTCCATGTAAGTTGTTAGCTTATATTCCAGGATAGCTTTTATTGTCAATAAGAAGAGGTAGAAAGTAAAGCTAAATTCCCAGAACTGTGATATTTTAAATTTTGGGATTCAGATTATGGCACAGTCCAGATAGAGCACGATGGTTCCAGAAAGAAAACAGAACCTGCTTCCAGAGATAATGGAAGAAAATAAGGATCTGGGGGATCGTCCAACAGTTGCAATAATAATAATAATAATAATAATAATAATAATAATAAAGAATTTTGATGCCTATTATTATTAATAGTCAATGGGTTAATGCATGTCAGGATACTGTTAAATATTTCACTTGTATTTTCACAGCACATATGACTGTGACACTCTTTTTTCTTCAGTTTAAATAATGGAAAATGATAGCATAGAGAAGTGAAATAATAATTCAGTGATTACAATCATACTAAATAGTGGAGTCAAAGTTCAAACCTTAGCATCTAATTTTCAGAGCTCATATTTGTCTCCTTTTACCTGTCATGGGTATCTATAGCAACTCTGTATTCCCACATGGATGAAAAAAATCACTGAATGTCTGAATTTACCATATATTTCTTATTTTCCATGGTGTAGAAATTCTTGAATGTTAAAAGCAACATTTCCCATGTGAATTGACTGTTGGTTTATAATCCATTCAACAAGTAATTGTTGGATTCATACAATTGTTTAATCCTATAATATGTGACATTTTTTGTCAGTCTGAATGGAAAATGTGAAGTAGTGAACACTGTATTTTCTGGGAACTAAAGAAAACATCTCTGTTTCTCATTTTTCCATCAACTGTATACAGATTTATGTATTTTAACAATGAAATATCATCTTGTCCTAAGATCACAAGAGCATCTGCATTAGGAACAAAAATGAAACAATGTTTGAAAAAGAAAAAGCACAACAATGGAAGGCTTTGTCAAGGAATAGCAAATTCCACACTCACTCAGCAAGTTTATGAGCAGGTACGTCAGATTAATGTTACTAATGTTCTCCTGGCTTGACTTGAAATGTACTTGAGACTTGTTATTATAGTGGAGGAACTAATTTTCAAAGACTATGCATGTTTGCCATAAATATAAACTATTTCAAATGTCACAACACTAATGTAAGAAGATATTTGAACTGCCAGTTTTTAGATAATGTACATGTTTAGAGGAGAAATATTCCTTGCTCAAGGTCACACAGGGAATAAGTGTCAGGATTCTGGATCATGGCTGATACTAAGTGGCTCTCATTTCATTGTTTCTTTCTTTTTTTCTTGAAATGATGCCTGCATAAACTAAGTTAACTGATTACACACAAAATATCTAAAACTTCTCCTTGGTCTGTAAACTTTCATCAACTAGAAGAAGCCCAATTCTCACCTACTACCACTCAGCTTTAGAAATGATAAGACAAAGTATAGTTTGATATATTTTCGGGATAACCACGAGTATTAGGCTATATGAGAAAATGAGAAGTTTAAACAATACTCACGTGTAATGAAGTTGTCAGCAGTGACCAGAAAATATAACTGGGTTTAAATTGAGTTCTAAGAAATGGGTATGTTTTGGAGAGGTAGAAAAAAAATCCATGTATTTAGGCTTGAAGCTACTATAAACTAACCTGTTTAGTTTAGCTCTATCTAGAACTTACTAGATTGAAAAATAATAAATATATAAGGTTACCATAAATTAGATTGTTACAAAATTCTTTGCTTTTACTCTACTGAGCAAAGAAGGAAAAACACCATGAAGCAAATGTAATTATTCATGGATGGGCAGGGAATGGTTAAGACAAATGAGGATTGAATGAAAATGTAAAATTTTGAAATAATTTTCAAGCCAAAAGCTGTAACATACCATTACTTCTTCAATATAAATTTGCCTTTTGAACAGCATGTGGTTGATCTGCAGAGGTTCACTTACAAGCAGACTTTTTTTAGATTTGGGGTAATTTGAAAAACCTTGCAAAGAAGCCACACAGCCTAGAAATATGAAAAATAATAAAAATTTGGGTAGATTATGAATGCATAAAATATGTGTAGATAACTGTCTATTTTTTCATTGAGTACCACAAAATATATACAAATCTACTGTAAAATGATTAAAATTATCAAAATTTATACACCCAAACACTTGCAGGGTGCTTTGGAACCACCTCAGTTGAGAGAAATGTAAACAAGTGTGATGATAGATTATTAAATCAAAACTGTATAAACTTAAAATGCAAACTGAACTACTGAAATAATTTCATAACCCCTTTCCATTGCTATGTAAGTGAGTGAGTTCACATATATAATATGTTGTGTTGCTATATTAATATATTAGTATGAGCAGTTCCTCTCTCCAGTAAACTGTGTATCACAGAAAAAAATGTCTTTCAGAGTTCTCACTTATTTTTCAAATATAATATATATACATATAAAAAATGAAATGTATTAATTTATCTTTCATGTTATCAGTAAAGCTTCTTGTTACCAGCATATTAGTACACTTTGGAGAATTAAAATTTAATTGCATATTTTTGCTACAAATAGGGCTGATGGCTGTCACATGTATGTTGTTCAGAGTAAACTGTGATCACTTTAAATAACTACTGGTGACATGGACTGATGTTGGAAAGTTGAAACTAGTGTTACTTATATAGGGAAAACTGATTTGGTTTAATATTTATTTGTAAAAAGGTGAAATGAAAACAACCGTTCTGTAACACCTGAAATAAATGAACTAAATAGTTTCGACTTTATGTTAGAAACAAAAGCATTGAAAACAACATATTAATAGTGTAAAATTCATAAAGTAAATATATAAAATTCTTTGGAATCCCATGTTATCAGAGAGTGTGTACTCGTTTCAAGCTTATTTGAATATCTTAGGAGTCCATAAGAAATTAAAAACCTTATTTTATCTGACTTCACATTTTTATTTTTGTATAAAATAGAAGATAACATTTTAAAAATTACAACATAAACTTTTACAACATAAAATTTTGAAAACCTAAAATTTGTAACCAAATATTACCATATGTATTCTTGGTATTTGATTGGAAGTTCAATTAGCAGTTCAGAAACATTTGATACATTATTATAATTAAGTGGAAATACATTAACATTTCTGTAAAAAATAACTGTTTCAGATAAGAAGTTATCAAAAAATAATTTCTGTCATTCTGAGCAAGTGCTTAGTTTAATATTTAAATGTGTTGTCTTATGCACATTAATTTTAAAGAAAAATTTACTCTCTTACTATTGTCAAACAAAACTGACTTATTTTCACTAGAACCAAGATAATATACCTTTGATGTCATGTCCTATAGAAGCACCAAAAGTAGATGTATTAATAAATATGTGTTTTAGCATCTTAAAATGTATTTTATATCAATATACTGTTTTGACTATTTTCATATTGGAGATTAATAGTTTTAATCTCTTTTTTCCATACATATTTTCAGAGCTCATTTATTTTTAAGTTAGCTTGGCAACATTATTTGTTTGTTGTACTTTCCTGTTTAGAATGAGATCTAAATAAAAATGTATTTTGATGTTTGTTTAATCTAATGTCTTATGGTAAAATATCAACCACTGAAATGAAGCAATCAAAATGGGAGAAATCATGCTTTTTTTAAAGCTGCATATATAAGTAGGGAGAAAAAAAAGAAAAGAAGTTATGAGATTTCTAAAACATAGTTTTTCCCTAATTTTCTTCCCTGGCCATTGATGGGTGAGAAAAAATATATATCTTGCAGGGAGCAGAAATGTTGAGAAAACTGCACCAATTTTGTCTTCAACCATGTATGCCAGTTATTGGCTTCTGCAATTCATTCCAGTTCTTAAAGATAGAATTAAACAACTCTAAAATGATTTCAGTCTAAAGAAGCCCACAACATCTAACCTTGAATAAGGTTAAAAGTAAAAATAAAAAGAAACATGTGAAGGCAATGGGCAAGTAAAGGTCATTTTGCTGTTTTTAGTGGGACTGTACAGTCAGCATTGTGTCTGTTGAAACTGATCCAGGAATGGAGGCAAGAGGGCATAAAGGAGAATGGTGGAGGAGGTGAATTCAAGTGTGATATATTTGAGATATTGTAAGAACTTTTGTGAATGCAGGAATGAACCCTCACCCAACACATTTGCTAATGTCACCTCTCATTTACTTGAGAATTCCATTTCAACAAAACCTTCATAATTACTGATATTCTTTATTTTAGCATCTTTATTTTTATAATTTGTACACTGTGAAATCTACCCATTCTAATTTCATAAATCTATGTGTTTTAATAGATTTACACAGCCAAGCAACCAATACCACAATCTAGTTTTACAACAGTGTATCAATCCAATGCAATAGTGGGTGCTAATTTTCAGGTAGTTAATCCTCAAGGCCACTCCATCCCCAGATAGTCATTCATCCATCCCTATAGATTTACCTTTTCTGGATTTTGTATTACCGGAATAATAAACTATGTGAATGTTTTATGTGGATTCTTCAAGTTAGCATTGTTTTTTAGTCTCCTGTTGTTGCATTTTCAGTGTATTTCATTTTCATCACTGCACATATTTCATTGTCTGGAAGGATTCTCTTTATCTATTTACCAGTTTATATATTTTCAGATTACTTTCATTTTTTGGAGATTATGGAAAATGCTACTATGTCATATCTAAGTCTTTGTTTGGACATGTTTTATTCTCTTAAGAAGTTTCTGAGAAATAAAATTATTGGGTTGTTTGGTAAATTGTGACTTAATTTTATTTTAAAAATGACTATCTTGTTTGACAAAGTGCCTGTATTAGTTTTTATTGCCACCAGCCATGTAAGAGCACTCTGTTTTCCCACTTCTTCCCAACAAATTGTCTTCTCGGTCTTCTTTATTAGGCCATTTTGTGTAGGCAAAATGATATCTTATTGTGTATTTAATTTGCTTTTCTCTAATGATTAATAAAATTCAGTACCTTGCTTATAAGAAAAGGCATTTTATATTTATACATATTGTTTTAATAGAAACAATATTTATATATATTTATGGAGTACAGTGTTAAAGTTGATACATGTATACAATGTGTACTGATCAAGCCAGAACAATTAGCATTTCTCTCTCCTAAACATTTATCATCTTTGTGCTGGGAAAAAGTCCACTATCTTCTTGTTCTTTATAAATTGTATTATGAATTATTGTGAAACACAGTCACTCTACTTTTCTGTGGACCATTGGAATTTATCCTTCCTTAGTAAGTATACTTTGGCACCCAGTATCTGATTTCCTTCTATTCATAAGCTCTCATGTTCTTCCTGACCTGTAGTGAGCACTTTCCACTCTCTACCTGTATGCAATTAATTCCTTCAATTTCCACACATGGGCATAACAGGAGATACTTATCTTTCTGTGCTTGACTCGTTTCACTTAGCATAATGTTCTCCATTTCCAACCATGTCACAAATGACAGAACTTCACTTTAAAACTTATTTTAAGTGATACACAAAAGTATAAGAATTGTACATATTAACAAGGTGTCATGTAATGTTTCAATAAATGTATGCATTATGTAATGTTTAAATGAATAAAATACATTATCTCCTCAAACAGTTATTACTTTTTATGGTGAAAATTTTCAAAGTATTTTTTCAAGATTTTTGAAACCTGGAGAATATTTTATTATCTATTACATTTCATTGTGCAATAAGATTGTAGAATTTATCTCCTAAATGTAACTTAGAGGTCACTAGTATTTTAATGGAGACTTAATAGATTCTGTAATTCCTGAGTATTATGTCCATTTTAATAATATTAATTCTTCCAACCAATGAAAATGGATTGTCTTTCCATTTTCTTGTATTTTCTTCAATAACATTTATCAATTTTGCAATTTCTTTGTAGAGATTTTTCTCTACAAAAAATGGATTTATCAATAATTATCCAGCTAACATTTACCTATATATCTATATCTGTTTTGGGAATTATTTTGCTTTTGAGATGGAGATCTCTCTATGTTGCCCAGGCTGATATTCAACATACTATGTAAGCCAAGCTAGCTTCAAACTCATGATGCCCCTGTTTCAGCCTCCCAAGTGCTAAGATGGTATCTTCTACCACGTGTTGACATTCTGTATTTTTGTAGCTACTGTAAATAAAAGTATTTTTATTATAGCAATTTACTTTTGATGTAGGAAATGATACTGATGTTTTATATGTAGGTATGATCTTACACGTTATTGAATTCCATTCATCAGTTCTATTTTATGGTGAGATATTTAAATTTTTTATGTATGAAATCATTTTACTTGCAAACGAGCACTATTTGATTTATTCTTTTCCTATTTCAATGTCCTTCATTTCTTTCTCTCATCTAATCACTTTAAGACTTCTGATATTATGTTGAATAAAAGTGGTGAAAGTACCTAATTTTAGTGGAAAAAATTTCATGTAGGCCCAACTGAGTATAACATTGGGTGTAGCCTTTATTCTATTGAGGTACCTTTCTTTGATATCCAATATATTGAACTGAGTATAACATTGGGTGTAGCCTTTATTCTATTGAGGTACCTTTCTTTGATATCCAATATTTTGAACATTTTTACCATGAAGGAATGGTGAATTTAATTTAATGCTTTTTTGCATATATTGATAATCATGAAGTATTTTGTCCTTTGTTTTGTAGATGTGATGTCTTAAATTTATTGATTTATGTACATTGAAACATTCTTACATTCCTAGGATGAATCACATTTGATCATGGTGTCTACTTATGATTTATTGTTGGCAAGAATTTTCTTTTCTTTATTGTTGTACTGGATGGGGTACATTGTGGCATTTACGAAGGTTCTTACAATGTATGAAATATATCATATTTGAATTCACCCTCTCCACAAATCTCCTTTATTCTCCCCTCCCCCATTCCTGTATTTTGTTAAAAATTTGGGGCGTCTATATTTACCAGGGATAGTGTTTGGTTATTTTCTGGTTTGGGCATTGGTAAAATGCTGGCCTTATAAAATCATTGTGGAAAGGAACCCTTCCCATGAATGTTTTAGGGCAGCTTGAGAAGAATCGGTATTAGTTCTTTAAAGATTAAAAATATTGAACAGTGAAGTGATATTGTTCTGGGCTTTTCTTTGTTGAGATACTTGTTATTACTGGTGTAATCTGATTACTCTTTATTGGTCCCATAATGTTTTTTCTGCATTCAAGGTTCACTTTTGTTGAGATTTCTTTGTCCATAAACATATCCATCTCTAGGTTTTTGTACTTAATGCCACACTATTGTTCATAATTACCTCTCATGATCCTTTGTGTTTTTCTGGTGACATTTGTAATTTCTCCCTTTTAATCTCTGATTATATTTATTTGGATCTTTTCTTTTATGCTTTGCTAAAAATCTTTCAATTTTATTTATCTTTTCCAAAGTAACCCTAGTCATCATTTTATTTAATTTTTTGTGGTACTGGGGCTTGAACTCAGGGCCTTCACCAGCCCATTTTGTGTTAGGTTTTTTGAGATAGGGTCTTGTGGACAATTTGTCCAGGCTGGCTTGGAGCTCTGATCCTCCTGATCTCTTCCTCCTGAGTAGCTAGGATTATAAGCATGAGCCACAAGTGCGTGGCTTCATTTTATTGATATGCTATACAATTTTGTAGTCTGTATTACATTAATTTCTGTTCTCATTCTTGTTATTACTAACCTGCTAATCTTGGGTTTCTTTTGTTTCTGTTTTTCTTATTTCTTGAGTTTCACCATTAGGTTGTTCATTTGAAATTTCTTTCTCTTTAGCCTTTAATATGGGTGCTTCTTTTATAAGCTTATGTATTGTTACTGCTCTCAATTTAGGTTTTAATAAGGTGGGAATTGTTTTGGTGGTACTGGTATTTGAACTCAAGACTTTAGGCTTTCTAGACAGGCTTTCTACCTCTTGAACCACTCCACAGCCCTATCACATGGGTTTTGATATGTTTTGTTTTCATTTTCATGTTATAATAATTTAAATTCTATCTATTCATTTTTTATTTATATACTTATTTATTACTTATTGTTGTCCTAAAAGTCAATTTTTGCAGATTTTTATTTAAAGTATATTGCCTCTGTTATAAGTATGTCTTCTCCTGTTCAATACTGATTGTTGTTTACATGGGTCATCTTTTTCTACATATTAACTTTTACTGTATGTGTGTCTTCACCAATGACTTGAGTTTCTGTTAGAAAGCATGCCACTTAGTCATTTTAAGTTAATCCAGCTACCACAAATCTTTTAATTTAGGAATCTACCACAACATATTCAAAATTATTACTGATCTATAAATACATATTCATTTCATTATGTTAATTTATGTTCTGCTTTTTTGTGTTTATTCTTTGTTTTTTTGTCTCCCTTACACATTATTGTGTTTTTGTTTAAAATATTGATAAAGTTTGAGTATTTCATCTTTTTCTTTTGTGTATTTTCTGTGTTATTTGTACTTTTCATGTTGCCATGATTGACTTTATACTTATTTTTTTTTTTTTAGCATGAATATAACCTAACATTTTTTGTAAGACTCATATGGTGGTTGTGAATTTCCTGTCATTTTTCTGGTCTTACAAATATTTTATTTCTTCTTGATTTCTGAAGTACAGGTTTGATGGCTATAACATATTGATTGACAGGGTTTTTTGCTTGTTTGTTTATTAAAGACTTTGTTTTGTCATTCCATTATTTGCTAGTCTGTAAAACTTTTGTTGAGAAATATGCTATTCATCTAATATAGACTTTCCATATATGAGACTGAGTACTTTCTTCTCACTCTTTTGCAAACTTCACTTTGTCTCTTTTGTTTGACTATAATATGTCCTGGTATCTTTATTCATGAAAACCATTTGAAGTCTTTAGAGCTCTCTGAACTTGGATTTTGATATCTTTCTCTTCTCCTTTGGTAATAACCATAATGTGAAAACTTGTTTGATAAATGTTTTTCTACTATTTTTGCAGGCTTTCTTTTCAAATTTCTTTTCTTTTTTGCCTTTTGTAGGATTTTACAAAGAGTTACCAGATTTTTTTGGAGGTGTCGCTATTTTTTTATATGTCTGTATCTTTTCTTTGATACTCTCATCTTTACCAATTTTATATAATGACCTCTATAGTAAAACACTTTATCCTAAAATTAAAGAATCCCTAAGTAATTGAAATCCCTAAGGAATTAGGTTGAAGAGACTACATTAGACTTGGTTCTAGGGGTATGCAGTTATATGATTTTTGTGTAGCTTCTTTAGTTGAAATGAATTTCAGTTATGCCTGTGTAGTAGTTGCCTAAACTACAAGGGCTTGTGGAAATTTTCCACCAAATGGGGTGTAGCACTTTTAAGCTGGGAAGATTCACTGGGAGCATTTGGCACAGAATATGCATCTGTGGGTGTGGAGCTTCAATCGATTTATGTGCTTTTTGTGGGGACCAGACTATTTTCCTTGGCCTGGGAATGGGAGACTCAGCTAGACTGACAGCAGTAGCATGTGGTGTTCTTAACTTCAGAGGTGAGGGCCATGAGTGAGCAAGGAAACTCATGTCATCCCATACAAATTATACAATGTGTCTAGGACAAAGATGAAGTACTCACCAACATCTGAGATATCTACCAGTGTGCAAGGATTGCACCGATGTCTTCTTCATAAAGTCTCTGTGGGGCTAATCTCTTTAAGGGGATATACCCAAAAGACTGTTACTCCAGAGGCACCTGCACATCCATGTTTATTGCGGCACTATTCACAATAGCCAAGTTATGGAAACAGCCAAGATGCCCCAGCACTGACGAATGGATTAAGAAAATGTGGTATCTATACACAATGGAATTTTATGCAGCCATGAAGAAGAACGAAATGTTATCATTCGCTGGTAAATGGATGGAATTGGAGAACATCATTCTGAGTGAGGTTAGCCTGGCTCAAAAGACCAAAAATCGTATGTTCTCCCTCATATGTGGACATTAGATCAAGGGCAAACACAACAAGGGGATTGGACTATGAGCACATGATAAAAGCGAGAGCACACAAGGGAGGGGTGAGGATAGGTAAGACACCTAAAAAACTAGCTAGCATTTGTTGCCCTTAATGCAGAGAAACTAAAGCAGATACCTTAAAGCAACTGAGGCCAATAGGAAAAGGGGACCAGGAACTAGAGAAAAGGTTAGATTAAAAAGAATTAACCTAGAAGGTAACACCCATGCACAGGAAATCAATGTGAGTCAATGCCCTGTATAGCTATCCTTATCTCAACCAGCAAAACCCCTTGTTCCTTCCTATTATTGCTTATACTCTCTCTACAACAAAATTAGAGATAAGGGCAAAATAGTTTCTGCTGGGTATTGAGGGGGGGAGTGGGAGGGGGTGGATTGAGTGGTAAGGGAGGGGGTGGGGGCAGGGGGGAGAAATAAACCAAGCCTTGTATGCACATATGAATAATAAAAGAAAAATGAAAAAAAAAAAAAAAAAGGAGGACTGCCTGTACATGAGTGAGCGAAATTAGACTGATACTCAGATGATTTATGGGGATCAGAGTGCTGAGATGCTCAAGGTCAACTTCTTGGTTGATTCCTGGGATGGTGGGAGAATAGTTGGGTCCACCTGCTAGCTGTGTTGCACAAAAGATAATTAGGTAGGGTCACCCCATTGAATCCTAAGGCTGGATCATCTGAACTACGGAAGGCAATGGATTGGTGGCTTCCCAAGATGATATTACACACAGAGGCCTGGGCTGAAGAGGGCTTAGCATGTAATGCACTCTTTTTATGGGATAATATAATGGCAGATTCCAATGCAATACCACAAATTGAGCTCAGGGTCCATAAAGTTTGCAGTCTTGCCTACAAGCAATTTTCGGTGGCATTTTTGTTGAGATTCCTGAGAGTCTCCTCCATAATAATTCTGTACTATACAAAGTACTTTTGGTTCAGGGTTGATCTTGATTGGATAAAGAGGTCAGTTAGTGCTGTGCACTTAGATTACTTCCTTATAAAGCCATTGTGACCTCCTGCTCATGAAAATGTTTACATAGTCCCACTGCACTGCAGGGCTCTGTCTCAAGCACTGCAGTCAACCAGCAAATGTTTCTTCTTTGTTTTGGTCCTTTCTTGTGGAAGGAAGTTTTCCAAGCACCTCTTCTCAGCCATCATTCCCCACAAAGGCCATCATATTTTTAAATGTGATTATTAGACATATATATTTTTCCTTTATTGTTGTGCTGGGTAGGGGTATGTTGTGGTATTTGTGAATGTTCTTTACAGCGTATCAACTATATCATACTTGATCTTATTTGGTAAAATGTCTACTTGAACTTTTGCTCATTTTAGCTTGTAGATTGTGTTATCATTGTAATATTTCTCTTTGTATTCTAAAAATTAAAAGGAATATAATTTGCAAATATTTTCCTCTTCTTCATGATATATTTTGAAGTAAAAATCCTATTTGCTTTCTTACTGTTTGTTCTGTTTACAAACAGTATACATTTTGTAACTGTTTCTAGGAACTTTTTGTCTATACACAAGGTCGCAAATATTTTCCCCCATTTTTTCTCATGAAATTTTATTGTTTTAGTATTATATTTAGTGGATGACCTACTTTGTACGTGAAAAACTGCTAAATTCATCTTCTTGCATAAGGATATTCATTTTCCCCAGCAATAGACGTTGAAGAAAAGGTATCCTTTTCCCTGTGGGCTCTCTTCACTCCTTTGTGGAAAATCAATTGAAGTAGAAGATGACAAATTCTACACACTATGAATATCATGGCATGTTTTTCCTTGTAAATAAGCCGTATCTTTGGGGGAACAAACGAAGAAAATTAATGAGGCAGCACTATTATGTCTTTCATGCCCACAGCTCCTCTAATGGCATGGTAACCTGGGATTTATATAAAAGCTTGTTTAATCAAAATTTACTGTTTTGTTGACAATAACTATTTTTTGATTAGAATGGAAAAAATAATTGAAAAAAAAATTTTAACAACTTGATCATTTTGAAATCAGTATTGAAAAATTCTTGAAGTTTCTCTTTATTTATTTGCAATTGCAGAATTCAACAATAAATTATAACTTTATTAAAAGTCTAAGTCACTGCTACATTTTATTATATTTCATTCTGGCACATACCTTTTAGTGGGTTAATTATGTGTTGACATGGTTTGTGACAACAGCTATAACCCATATGGTTACAGGAGGTCAGGTTATATTGGAGAGTGCTTTTAAAACTATTTTTACTAAGAGCTGCTACTTTTGGATGCCACATGAGAGATAGTACTCAACTTAAGGTATTCCTCAGGGAACGGAAGGTGATCTTTAATATTGCAGGTGAGAAAGCTGACTCAGAACTACTGTTATAACAGCTTAATGGTTCCCAGTGGGAGGTAGTTACAGAATTTATTTCTTACATGCTGATTGGGGAAAAGTCATGCTCACACCCAATCATTTATAACGGTTTTCTTCAGGATAAACCTTTCCTTGATATAGAGATTAAATTGAGTGCTATACATAAAGTAGACAAGAGAGAGGGAAAAATATGTTTTACTGGATGAAAGCTTAGTATTTGAAACATAAGAGAAATAAAAATTTACGTGGAAAATCAAATGGAAAGAAAAAAACAGTAAAGATGCCAAATAACACTGTGGGAAAGCTAAGAAATAAAATACAGTAAGCAAAAAGACAGAAAGAAAAGTAGAAAATTAAAAAGAATTGAACCAGGTGTGGTGACTTTTGGCTATAACCCAAGTTATTTGGAAGTGGATAACAGAAAGATTTTAGTTTAAGATCAGTGCAGGCCAAAAACAAGCTAAAAATTTGAGACCCTTTATCAATGAACCAGCCAAGAGTGGTGATTCATAAATGTAACCTAATCTTTGTGGGAGGCAGAATTAGTAGGAGATTCATGGTCTGAGGCCATTCCAGGCAAAAAGTCAGGGACCCTATCTGAAAAATAGCTAAAGCCAAAAGGACAATAGGTCTGGTTAAAGTGGGAAGCACTTGCTTAACCACTACATGGAATTAAGTTTAAACACAAGTACTGGAGAGAGAGAGAGAGATACAATGTTTGGCAAAGATATGAATTTGATACAGTAGTCGTCATGGCTCATGTCTGGATCACACTTTTTGGCATCCTCTCCTTCACTAGTATCTAGTCTTTCTGATCCTTGCTTTGAACATATGAGATTTTATGTGTAATGCACAGTAACAAATATCGTATGAGTAATTCCTTGAATGTTGGAGCTTATACTTTGCGGCTCTTGGAGCATGTGTCAATGGTTCTATGTGACTATTTGTGTATATATAAATGTTTTAGACAAAGATAAGATATAAATTCACTTATGGTGAATAGAGACACCTGAGAAAAGTGTCATGCCAGAGGAGTTGCCTTAGACCACCAACTCACTGCTGATTTACCAGAAGACATTAAATATGTTTATAACAACTCTAGACAAAATTGATAGAGTTTGGCCAAAGCCAGAGACAAAGAGTTCTCTCACTTTATCCAGAACAAATTTCTGACCACAGAAGCAAGAGCTAGATTGAGGATTTCTGGTTTAAGCAACCAAAATTTGGGATGATTGGAGTGCAATTAATTCTAAGAAGAGTTTTTTTTTTTTAGTAAGTATGATAGGCTACTTAAATACTTTAACACAGATGTTTAACCAGCTGTACATTGATCTGGAAAATGTCATCTTAATCTCATCTATATAGTTAACAATTTACCAACAGTTTTAATATTGGTTGAATAGCAATAGCTTTATTTTAGAACATTTTGAATTAGTTTTACATAAAATCAACATTTACTTAGTAATAATAATAATAATTAAGCAACATACTAGCAAGTAAGCAATGAAATTTTATGCAAAAGCAAAATCAGCTTGAAGAAAATAACTAGAGTTCATTATGTTAAGCCAGGCTAGTGATAGCAGGAATCACATTTTTTCTCTCGTATGTGAAATCAATGGGGAAAAGAAGTAGAACATGAAAGTAATAGGGTTACTTCTAGGGATGTGGAAAGTGGACATACAAATGAGAAATGTTGATATTGGGGTGAATGTAATAAAATAACATTATATGCTCATATGCAAATATATGAAGACTTTACTAGATAAATTAAAAAATAACTATCAAATACAAGAAGGAAAACTGCATTTGTAAAGAAAAAGGAGTAGGAAGAATGAGAGTGTGTATTAAATATACCAGTTATTTTAGATGTGTAGAAAGGTATCAAAAGAAATCATCTCTTTGTGTACTTTGAAATAGCAGCTATATTTTTCTCAAGTCTGATCACATTCGGTTGAGATGCATGCATCAGCAATAAATCACTTTCCTTAGTATGCACCCTTTACTTACATTTACCCACACTATCTGCATTCGCTCAGAAGTGCCTCCTTGAAATTCATATCCAACCTCTTAAATTTCAGGATAGATTTCTCCAATTGTCTATTACATATCTGAAATACTTGTGGATTAGAAAAAATGGGGAAATATAAGAAAAGAGAAATTGGGAAGATAGAACATGTTTGTTAAGAATGCCTGTAAGCATATCATTTTTCATTTGGTATTTTAATAAATAATATAATGGGTGAGTAGTTAACATCTTATTTTCACTACAGAGCAATAAGGGAAAAAGGAGCAAAAAGATGGGTGATATGAAAATGAGAGTTTCTGGAAATGTTTAACTCAACATAAGTTGTTTGCTTGTTTTTGTTTGTTCATATGTGTGCTTTGAATAAAAAACACAAGTTTAGAGCACTCAATTGAAAATGCAAAACTGGTATGCATGGAATGGATGGCTTTTCTCTTATTCCGTCTTTTGAAATGAAAGTTTTCTCCCCAAATGCAACCAATGTCACTCTCTTTAATGTTATTTTTTAGAGATGTCTGAGTTCTTACAGTTCATATTTTCTCTTTATTTGTCCAGAGCATACTTTTCTGTGGCAAGAAGCCAAGCTTATGTTTCTTTCAGTAGGATTTGATGAAACAACAATCAAAGGATTTCTGACCTTTTTTATCTAATCACTATGTTTATAAAATCCACACAGCAATGGTTCCAGAGCTCTACAAGTAATCTATGTCTCTCTGGTCATACAATTTTTGACACCAAAAAAACATATAGGCAGTCAAAATAAGCCTTATCATGAAGTCAAATATAAGACCTTTCTGTTTACTTGTATGACCTTAAAGTACTTTGAGTAGTTTCTTTGGTTTATGGAGAAAATTAAAATGCATCTTATAGTTTCTTTTGTTTTGAAGACACACATTGAGAACAAAATACTTCTATCCTCTTCAGAGGCAATAATGAAAGGCACATAAAAGCCACACAGATGAAAGTACTTCTCATAAGAATAGCACAACATAGCAAAATTGATTGATGAACAGTACTTAAAGAAGGTGATTTCTATAGAATTTATTTTTACAGGCCAATATATATTAATGAGAATTTTATAAACATAACATTTTTGTTTATAATTAAAAATTTTTTTGTTGACAATTTAACTCAAATAAATAAAGTAGAATCTCTTATTTTATTTAATCTTATTTAACCACTTGTCCAAAACCAAGCGCATAGGTATGTTTACATGTGTGTTATATAGAGATCGCCAACATGTAAATCATCCATAATAAATTCACACATCCTTAAGATAGAAACAAACATCATCAAAGACAATATGAAATGGTATGTATTATCAATGATTTCTTAAACAGATAAAAACAATACTCATTATATATACTTCCAAAAATATTTAAAATTGATTCCTGTAATTTAAAATAGAAATGAGAATTTTGAAAGTAATAGTTGACGTAAATGTGGTTGTTAATGCCGGGTGTTCTTCATCAAGATGTATCCATAAATTTTATATAGGTATATATTTTAATATGAAATATGATGTTATCCACTGAAAGGTAGAAAAATTTTTAAATGGTATAATAAACATAGGTTTTCAGAAATAAAACTTCCAGAAGTAAGTATGTATCTGTTAAAGCCAAAAGACCTGGATGATATATAGTACTGAGATTCTTATACATTTTGAATGAAATGCCATGAAATATGCATACTAATTATAAGAAGGAATTTAACAAAATGTAGCATTGCAAATTTTATTAGGCTATGTAAGAAGAAGCTATTGAATTTACCAATATTTAGTTAACCAATTCAACATACTGAAAAATAATTCCATGTGTCTAAGTCTATATTGGTATAGCAATGATTAATTTAGCTAAAAATGCTGATCTATACTTGGATGTGCATGTGTGAGGGACAGTTGTGATGTTTGATGAATACTTAAACTATCTGAAGACTGAAATGATGGAGCATGAAGAAGAAAGGCTACAACATTTTCAGTTTCCTGTACTTTAAACAAGCAGTCAGTGAGCAATCAGATAAGTTTGAATGGAGGTGTTTGGAAATCTACTCCATTTTTCTGTAGGAAAGATAGAAGTAGAGGAGAAATAGAGAAAAGACCAGACAGTGTGAGAGATTTTGGGGAAAAACATGAATCTACTTTATAGCTCTTACCTTTAGAATCCGAAGAATTAACTCAGCTAGGGGTATATTCTCAAATCTCTTCCAAGGCTACATCAGTAATACTTATTAGTAGTAGTAATAATTAATTATTAATAACTATTAGTATTAGTATATGTACAGACTTGTTTTCAAAATCTGGTCTTCATATGGAAGCTAGTGAGAATAGATTGACCATGGATGGACCAAGTCTGGAGAGAAAAAGACACAGAGACTTTGGAAGTAGTAAAATGACTGCAATATGATCATTGACTTAACCAAATTTAAATTTTGTGTTCAAATGTGTTCAAGACCAAATCATTCCAACTGCCCTCTTCTCTTAGTTATGTTTAAAAAATCTACCTACTCTTCACAAAAACAAATCTGATATTAGGCAAATTACAACACAAATTAAAGATACATTTATACAACTCTGAATTTTTACAACATATGGTGATGCTAGATGATAATTATTTTGATGGCCAACTCTGTTAGAAACTGTGATAAGTCTTGGACATAGAAGGGAATGCAGTTCTTTCACATTGGTGAAAATGATTTATTCCTTTTAATAATTATTCATTGAACAATATGAATATATATTCTGAGATGTTAGTTGACCTTTCATATTCTGTGCCTCAGGGGACAGACCCAAATTAGTAGCCATTTCTCCCTAGACCTGTGCTCACTATTTACATTTTGCCTTAGAAAATAGTTTCAGCAACTTTGTAACAATAGAGCTTGTGGAAAGAGTTTTTATTTCTTTGGATGAAGCTCTTTCTGCAATAGCTTGAAAGTACAATTAATTTAAATTTTATTTTCATAAGAATATAAGCAATCAAGATATAAGCTAAGTGTTCATGGGTAAATTATTTAACCTTACTTGGTTTCAGGGTTTTCATTAGGAAAACAAGATAATTTGGACAGCAATTCCACAGTATTCTTCTAGACCAAGAGGTTCATGAATCTAAGTGTTATTCTGAACATTTACTGGGTATGGAATTATGGCTTTTCTGTCTGTGCAAAGGTGTATAATCTCTGATCCAGTATGGCTTGGGTAGAAACAAGAGTTCTTATGTAAGAGCTGGTAAGTAATATGAATTGCATTACATGAAACAGAGTATATGTTTTTGTGTTCTGAGAAGGGACAGATCCATGTGGGGTAGAAAAAAAAGAGTAAATCAAATTCTTTACAATTATCTCAAACGCAACGTCTTTCTAATTATTGCTTATTTCTAGTCTTCAACGGAACTGGAGAAAAGTGCAGAACTGGTTCTGCCTGGAAACGAGGGGGGAGTGGTGGGGAGAGAAAGTGGGTGAGGGGCAGGGGGAGAAATGACCCAAACAATGTATGCACATGTGAATAAATGAATACATTCATTTTAAGAAGACAAAATGAGAGTATCTCATGATTGAATAACAGCTCTTGACTGCAGGATGTTTTTCTACATTTGCTTTGGGTTGGATTTTAGTACTTCACAGTCAAATTGCACAACTGATATTTCTACTTAATGAAGTGGACTTTGTCAGGAATCTGGCTTCTTGCAGCCACTGATCAAAAGAAAAGTAAACTCAATTCCAATATTTGAAAATAGATTATTATTTTCTTTTCTAAATCTTGTTAGGATAGCACTATGCTCAATAGATCTAAAATAATGAGTTTTCACATTTTTTCTCTGATGTGTTGTATCACTAACATTCCCAATTTTCCTATTCCTCCTCTTGTTCTTACAATGTAAGAAAAGAGGCATTTAGGAGATTGAACAGCTGGTAATTGACACCAATATTTTAGATATATCATTTTTTTATTATTCATTTATTCACATGTGCATATGTGTATACATTGTTTGGGTCATTTCTCCCCTCTGCTCTCTGCCTCCACCCTCTCCCCACTACCAGTCTCTTCCAGGCAGAACCTGTTCTGTGCTTTTCTCCAGTTCCGTTGAAAAGTAGAAATAAGCAATAATAAGAAAGACATAGCATTTTTGCTAGTTGAGATATGGACAGCTATACAGAGAGATTCCTAACATTGCTTTCATGTACAAATATGTTACAACCCAGGTTGATTTATCTCTAACTGATCTTTACACTATTATATACCACTCTGTATGTTCAGTGGATAGGATGCATCTATTTTCCTCTTTTAGTATTTAGTACATGTGTGTACCAGGGAATTAATTCAGCACACTGGAAATTTTTACCCATAAGAAATAATAGAATATAAGTCATTGTGCCTGATTTTTGCATGTTAATTTAAAGGCTGTTTCACTTAAATATGTGGTTCTAATGTTCACTTTTGCTCATTTCTGCCAGATCATCCAAAAGATATTTTTCTATAAACCAAGTGTTTAGAATGAAACTCTATATCATTAGAGAGAATTATGTAATTCATCTACAGTGTGAGACCTGGGGTATAAATAATGAAAATCACAACTTTTAAACAAAGTAGAGATATTACTGAATTCAATATTGTAGTTGTATGCAGGAGACTTTATAACACATAGGTCCAAATCAATTTTATCTACATCACTATATGACATCTATTATAGACTGAAGTTATATAAATGAAATTTCCTCTCAGTATATTTTGTGCAATATCACCAAATTCAGACACGTGACAATCAAATGCTCTTCCCTGGATTCCATGTCTTTATGTTTATCCTGTTAACAATTCTTTTCTCTTCTCTCTATGCACAAATCTCTTTGGATTATCCTATTCTTTGTATGTAACCATATCTTTCTCCATATTCTCTCCATATCTTCCACATCCTACAAAGTCTATTTCCTTATTGTGTTCTTCCTTGTTATGAGGATTATCTTATTTCTTTAATCTATATAAATCACAACCAAGTCTGTATATTCTAACTCCTAGCTAGCACCCATTCACTCCATTTCCCAGAAATTATCAATACAACAATGTTTTGCTGCCATTATTTATCTTTTTTTCAATGTGATCTTTTAACAATTATAGCTGTGAATTCTCTAGTGTTTTGGGAAATGATTTCATAATGGAACTCACATTTTCATTTTCAATGTATTTTGGAGTTCCAATTTTTCTGAACATGTAGAATATCTGTGTAAATATTTCTAAAGGATATAAAGTACAAAGTGTTTTTGATAATGTGTTTTGTGTTATGAAAAAGTATGGGCAAAGTATCTAAAAATACACTTACCACCACTTACTTTGCAAGCAGCTACTACTTTATCATCTCTTTGTTAATATTTAATATTTCGACTGTTGTAAGTGGTTTTATCTGATATTTGGATATTTGTTTTACTTAAATTTTTATTTGCCTATTTTTTGCCTATTAACATTTCCTTCTGTTTTTATGTATGTGTGTGTATGTGCATGTGTGTGTGTGTGTGTGTGTGTGTGTGATTTGTTCACTATTAACTTCATCCATTTTTCTTAGTGGCTTGTTTCAATTTTTGATATTTTATTTCATTTACATGTGTCTTTATATATTTTGAGACTTCTCTGTGAAATACAAGTATTTTCTCCTGGCTATCATTTATATTTAACTTTGTTTAATTTTTCTGCTTTAATTGCATTTTGCATGTGATGATATAAAATTCATCTATCCCTTTAATGATTTTGTTCACATATCTTTGAATAGAGTATGCAAATCTATATATACCTGTGTGTGCATATATGAATATGCATTTGATCAACATGAAATTTAGTGAAAAAACATGCATATTTGCATTTTCATGGAAGTATTGGAATAACTTTGTCTAATCTGTTTATCTTTGAGTATTTTTAACCTATTGGTTAATTACCTTTTACAGAGGATATTTTAACAACTTCAATAACATTTTATGTGCAAAATTTTGAGTGTTTTTTCAATTTTTACACTAGAGTATTTAATAGTTAATCTTTCTACTAAAAATGCAACCAATTTTTTCTATTTACTTTTGCAATTGGTTAATGTATTGTGAGTTGGTACTCTGAGGTGATTATCTTAGAATTTCATTTTGGAATAATGGCCCACATTTATTAACATTTGAACACCATATTTTCCTCTCATTTGTTCTTTTTATTATAAAATACTATTGATAATTTAATGTAAAAGTCTGTGATTTGTAAAAATAGATACTATATATGACATAGTTTTCTCATGGCTCTATAATTTATCAAGTTGACAAACCCACTTCCATTTTTATTCTTAAATTATACTTTGTTTTATGCCTATTAGAGCACAAAGCAAATATGGTTGATCAAATACTATTATGGACATAAATAGAAAGGAACGTTTGCTTTTCTCTCTACATCAAAATATTGAAATATATCTGACCTTGTCTAATGGTGATTATCTTGCTTTCATCAATGAAATATGACATAAAATTCAGGCTTTCAAGATCTATGCATAATGTTTTGGTATTTATATTTACATTATTAAATTTCTGATTTCCGTTTCTCAGTGCTTACATGCTTGTGATGCATATGGATATGCAGCACTCAACCCCTACCTAATTTTGATAGATCCTGAATTTTCACCTATTTTCTACTTTACCAGTCACCTCAGAGTCAGAGTCTATTCACTTAAGGGCATAGCTCTTACAGGAGTAAGGGTTGACCCCTGTCAAATGACTAACCCTGACAGGTCTCTAAAAGCCAGGGCATTTGGGGTCAATATGGGATGAGTCAGTCAAATTACTTGACTTTGCTAGATTCCCTTGGTGTAAGTTGAGACATTGTTAAGTTATTCTTCATCACTAAACTTTTACTCTGCAAATCCTACTTACTTATAGTTCTTCTCCAGGTATTCCTTCTAAGAGAACTCCCAAATAACACTCTAAATAGAAATCTCCAGCTTTAATATGCTTCACAGAAAACCCAACCTGTGAGAGCTGCTTTCAGTTGTCTGAGTACTAAGTATGTACAAAGTCTTGAGATCTGAGTCAATCTTTATGAGCCTGGAATGGATGAATTCATCCCTGGTTGTAAGTGGAACATGGATAGTTATGGACTTTCACTGGTGGGAAACTGGTTACCATAACTTAGAAAGAGATGCTTTACCTGCTTTAATATTCCAATAGATTGAAAACTATGATGAATATATTAACTTATGACAATGTAATTAGATGGATAGGGATTCACTGAACTGAAGTTAGAATAAATGATAATGGAATACTGGAAAAATTAAGAAGAAATCTTATGTCAAGTATGAAAGTGAAGAATTCTCTTTAGTGGGTCTCACCTCTTATGGTTAGAAGGCAGGAAAATTGAAGAATTGTATCTAGATTATTTTCAACTCAAACTTCATGCCCAGGCAAGTTGACTATGGCAAAGTCACCAACCTGTTGGGTAAGTATGGATTCTT
Source organism: Castor canadensis (assembly GCF_047511655.1). NCBI lineage: Eukaryota > Metazoa > Chordata > Mammalia > Rodentia > Castoridae > Castor > Castor canadensis. Next base: position 157,419,572 of record NC_133391.1, on the reverse strand, counting down.
ATGTGTGAGATACATATATCAAAGCTGAGGCCTGAAAAATCTCAAACTCATACAACAGAGATAGATACTGAGGTGCTGAAATGAGAACATTCCATTGGTTAGAAAATTTACTCTATCAAACTCTTTAAATTTGGGACACAGAGTAATTTGTTGTGATAAGATTGACAGCTTTCTCAAAATGGATTTGTCTTTTCTGAGTACAGGGCCATTACCTGAGTTTTTAAAATTATATATTTCATTGGCGAAAGTTCCCATGTTACATATTAACAGTGGATCCATTTTTGAGATATGGTAGAGTAGATGTAGACTGAAGATCAAGGGAATGATTGGCATATCTGATATCAACTGCGCAGATATTCTTTGTCTAACAATAAATAAATAATGAAAAAACATTTTGAATGCACAGTTGAGATACTAGTATAAAACTGATATTTTACAATGGTGAGCCATCCTCAGCATTAATTTTACATATTGACAAAAATTTTTCAAGGTGTGGTGTTTTCTGTAAGAGAAATATATGTGGTTTCATGGACCAAGGAACTGAACACAGGAATGTCCTTGCTTAACATCACCCAAATTTGCTCATTTGGATAGTGTGTACTTTCTGCCCTACAATTCTGGTTCTATGGGTTTAGAGATTAAAATTCTGATGAGGTGTGGTGACACATCCTTTTAATCTTTGCACTTTCATAACTGAAGAAGGAAGATTTTTTTTGTCCAATTTCAGCCTTGTTTACATAGCAAATTCTGGGAAGCCTGGGTTGCATAATAAGATCTTGCCTCAAAAAACCAAAAGAAAAGTAAAAAGGAAAAGAGAATTGTATCATTTGTGCTATGGACAAATTTATGAACTATGATGCTAAGTGAAAAAGCCAGGCACAGAAAAGTAGATGTCACTTCTATGTGCAGTTTGAAACAGTGGAACTCACAGAAGCAAAGAAGAGAACTGGCGCTCTCAGAGGCTGGGAGATGAGGCAGTGAGAAGATGTTAGTCAAATAGAAGGAAATTTTAATTAAACAGGAAGAATTCCTTTTTTGAGATGTGTTGCACAGCAAAGTGAGTATAGCGTATGTACTGTGTATGTCAAGGTTGCTAAGTAAAATTCAGACATTCTCACCACAAAATATGTAAGTATTTGAGGTGATGAGTATGTTAATTAGATTGATATAATCATTTCTCATTGTATAACTGTGTCAGAGCATCACATTGCATCACACAAATACATGCAATAACAATTTGGCGACTAACAATTAAAATTATGTATATGAGTATATTCCAGGATCACATGAGGAAGACTGTGGTGGCCCAATGTTTCCTCAAGAAAAACCATGTTGCCACATCCTAAGACTGACTTCAGCAGATGGCTGCTTTAGGGATTACTTGATTTGCAGAGACATCTCACAAAGTTCACACCTTTCCAGGCAGCCCACATGAAATAACTGATAGAAGCAGATATGCAATGATTAAGGCATTTCAGTCTAAAACAGGACAAGTGAGATAAAATATTTTAAGTCCATAGCACCTTGTTGCTTCTCATGAGATTGTAGTTTAAGTGCACATTGTAGCCTATTCTCTTTCTCTGTGGAAAAGTCAGTTTTATCTCCCTTCATCAATCGTTAATAATCCCAAAACCATTCCCTAATTGATGTCATGATTTCCAATCTACTTTCTAATATCAGCTTCCTGAGAAGATGATTTCACAAAATGATCATGACAGATATTTTACTTTGTTGCTCATATCATTTATTCTTTTTTGCATGTTTACTATTTTCATTTCATTTCACTTTTTGATGCTATGTATATAACCCAGGGACTATTACATGCTAAGAGGTGTTTGATTTAACCTGTGGGCTACATCCCCAGTCATAGTCCATAAAAATTTATACATACAGAAAATAATACAAATGATATAATAAAATACAGTATGTTCTTCATTGTCAAAATTACCAAAGCATACCTGTAATCCGAGTTGCCTGGAGGGGAAGAAAGGATGATTATGGTTTGAGGTCAGCCTGGGCAAAAGCTGGAGAGACCCTTTCTCAAAAACCTTTTGGGTAAGGTGGTGCACATTTGTAATTGAAGCTACACAGATGATGGTGGCAGGAGGATCATCGTTTGAAGGCACCCTGAGAAAAGTTATCAGAACACCCTATTTGAGGAAATATCCTTAAACAAAAGGACTGGGACATACCTCAAGTGGTAGATCACTTGCCCAGCAATTGCAAGACCATGAGTTCAACCTCCAGTACCACAAAAAAAAATGTATCAATAAATAAAAATCTATCATTCTTTTAAAAATCTATACTTCTATCCATCTTCTCCAATTTGGTAATATAGATACTGTATCCTTCTAAATATTTGAGTAACTTTGCTTTCTTTCTGTCTTTTAGGCTCTGTTCTCAAAAAGCTTGTCTCATGATGTCCTCAGAATTCATATGTGAAAGCGCTAATCTCTAATCTGACAATTATGTAGGACCTGTAAGGACATAATTAAAACTAACTGGTACTAAGTGTAGGGTATTTTTCCAGTAGTATAAGTCCTGCTTTATGGAGGGACACTTGAGCATTCACTCCTTTCCTATCTTTGAGCACTCACTGAGGATTAGATATCTGAACACACAGTAAGAAGGCAGACATCTGTAAGTCAGGAAACAGTTCACCGTGCTGGTGCTCTGGTCTCAGAATTTTCAGGCTCCAGACTGAGAAAACAACTTCCTTTTGCTTAAGTCACTTAAAATGGGCTATCGTGTTATGGTGACCCATGTTGTCTAAGAACATATTTTAGTACTGATAAGAGGTGTGCTACTGCAAGAAATACTTAAAAATGTGGAAGAATCTTCAGAATGAAAAACAACAGAGGTTGGAGGAGTACTGAGTGGCAGACTAGAGAAAATCCAAATTGCTTTGAAGGAATTCTTTCTAAAAATAAAGTCAAATCTGTTGAGTATTCAGGAAAAAGGTACAAAAGACAAAGATTCTGTCTTCATAGAGAATATAAAAATAATTATGAGCAGAATTTTGCAATATATATGATGCTAAGGTCACCTAGGTGAGGTTTCAGACAGAGATGATGATATGGTCATTAAATAAGGGGTAAATGACAATCTCTTTTGAAAACTGGCAACATGGTTGGCTGAACTGCATTCTAGTTTTGTGTCAGATGGAACTTATGAACCATGAAATCAATTATTTAACTGAGAAGATTTTTAAACAAAACATTAAAGGTACAGAAATGGGACCTCACAACTGCTAAAAGTAAAATGTGAAATCATAAAGATGAAATGAAAAAGGCATTGTTAAAATGAATCAGAGCTTCAAGTTTTGTAAAATTCTCAGCTTATTCGTAGTACATAAAAATGAGGAAGGTTGTTTTGAGAACACAAAAGGTAGGGGTTGAACAACCATTTGAAAAGGAGACTAGTATGGGTGTGAGCTATGAACTTAACCAGACACTTCAGCAGAAGTCATGATTGGACAGGTGATTGCATGAGCAAAGACACCACCAGTCAGGACTTCTAGGAAACAGGACAGGGTGGTAGTTATTCGGTTGCAAAAACACTGTAGAGTTCAAGAAAGAGGAACCATGATTCCGAGGATGATTCTGTGACCATTCGCCACAAACCCTGGGCAAAGATGCTTTGAAGTTTCTTTATTTCAGAAGGTCAGTTGGCTGTCTCAAAGAGCTCAGTGAATGGGGCCACCCTGAAGAACAAAGGGTTGATGTAAATATCCTGTTGGACTTAAAAGGCACAGAACTGAATCAAAACAGGTGCCCTCCAGCCATAAGATCAAACAGAATTTATTTTTTCTAGGTTTTAGAGTTGCTTGAACCCCATCACCTCTTTCTCCTTTTCAATTTCCCCCTTTTAGAATGGGAATATTTCACCTACACCTGTCTCTTGAGTGGACTTTGCAGCTCATAACTTATGTGGTTTCACAGGTTCAGAGTTGAAGAGGATTTTTACATCAGTATGAATCTGTATTTTGAGTGTCCTCCATATCTGATTTCCAGAACTACATGAAACTCAGAAAGTTAGACTTTAGACTTAGTGCTAGTTGATACTGAAAAAACTTAAGACTGAGAGGTGTTGGGATGGAGAGTATGTATGTATTTTAAATACAAAAAGGACATTAGTTTGGGGAGGCCAGGGTTAGAACGATGTCAAATGGACTGTGTCTCATCTAAATTCACATGTTGAAAGTCTAATTCCTAATATGACTACATTTGGAGATAAAATCCAAAAAGAGGTAATTAGGTTAAATGAAGTCAGCAGGTTGAGATTCTCATCTAGAACTCAGTATCCTTTACAGAAAAGATACTGGAGACTGCTTCCTTCTCTCTGTGTGCATGCACCAAGGAAAGGCCATGTGAAGACACAGTAGGAAGATGACCATCAGCAAGGTGGGAAAATATAGTAGTGTGTTCTGGTCTCAGACATCCAGGTTTCACACTGTGAGATAATGCATTTCTGATGTTTTATCTGAGTTATGCAATATGGCATTCCATGTTCATTAATGCAGATTTGAGTGTTGAGAGTGAGATGCTACTGTAAACAATATACCCAAAATGTAGGAGAGTCTTTGGAATTGTGTAATAGCTAAAGGGTTATGTCAGCACAAGCTGACAAAGATGAGAATCCTTCAAATTATAAAGAATTTCACATAGTTCTCACTATTGCTACATTTAGGGAAACTATGGTGTTTACCTCTAATTCAATTTTCAGATATTATTCTTTTTTCTATTTTTATAATAAATACACCTTTAACTTACTTGCAAATATGGTCAAATCTGTTATTTTTAAAATATTTTAATCATAATTATTATGAGCCACTCCCTTCTTTTTGATGTTATCTTGGCTAATGTTCTCAATATAATCATTTGCATCTTTCTGATTCTCCTCCCCTTGATCATGCATAGCAAGTTTTTTGATGTTTATCAATACTTTTAAAAAATTTAAGTGGATTGTACTAATAAATCATTATATTATTTTTCATCTGCTTAAATATTTTCCATTAATTTCTGTTTATAACATCAATTCACTGACCCCTGTTACTACTTTTAAGTTTACTTAAAGGTTTTCCACTCTAATCCACTGGATGCATCCAGCTCAAAGGATCCATCATACAAATGTAAAAATATCCCAGAAATGGTTTGAAGCAAGGAGTACAACTAATTTTGAGGAAGAAGGTAGAGGATAGACCAAGGTTAAATGCAAGCATGATAGATACTAAAGAATAAAGGCATGAAGAATCCTTTCACTATGTTTTCTAGCATTAGAGGTCAAATTTATACATATTTGTTGCACAGGTTTATTACAGGTATTGATTTTGTGGGTATACGTATAAATCTAACTTGAATATCAATCATCTGACACTAGTTAAAATACAGACTTTTTTGCAGTGGATGTGGACTTGAGTTTAAAATTCTAGAACACTCCCAGGTGAAGTCTAGATCAGAACTCTTATGAGTCTTCTTTGAATAACAGGACATTTAACTTACACCGTAAGTCTCAAAACTCTTCACAGAGATGTATACCATCGAGCAGGGGTACCTGGAAGTAGCATGTATGTGGGGGACATCTGGGGACTGACCTATTCATTTAGAGATTTGGGAACCTGACTTCTGGACCCTGCTGAAGAAAGCCTGCTGGGAAATAAGCTTCAGGACGTGGGTTTCCTGTAGAATCGTGCTGTTTCTCATGTTAAGGAGAACTGCAGTCAAAGGCAGCACTGCATTCCACCCACAGACCATGTGTTCATCAGTATGAGAGAGTCTCAAGCTTCATGTTCCTTATTTCTAGTGTTAAAAACCTCATGATCCAAAAATAAATGTTTGGAATATACTACAATTTATAGAAGGAGCAATGCAGTAGTGATGACTTACTAAAGGAATAATTTCAGCCATTGGTAAAGACGCAAGATATTCAGAAGAATTACTAAAATAACAAGTGTGCCTTCTTATTTATTTATTTGCATTATAGGGCTTGAATGCAAGGCCTACACTCTGAGCCACTCCACCAGCCCTTTTTTATGATGGGTTTTTTAAAGACAGGGTCTCATGAACTATTTGCCCAGCCTGGCTTGGAACTGTGATCCTCCTGATCTCTGCCTCCTGAGTAGCTAGGATTGCAGGGGTGAGCCACCAGCACCCAGCTACAAGTACTCCTTTTTTATTCTCAGAATATTAACTTTGCATTCCAATCAGGAACACTGTCTACAAACTTATTTTTTTGTCTTTATTTTACGTGAGAAAGTATTTCTCTTCACTAGTATTAGTCAGCTAATATACTGTATACTGATAATCTCTTCTTTGAAATCAAGATAATTTTGTAACAGTTGAAAGAAAAACTGACTAGAAGTTTTATGTGATCCAAATACTATAAGCTTTTAGCACATGGTCTAAAACATCTTTCTAGATGTCTCACTTGCATTAGGTTCCTGTATAGTGAGATTTTTTAAATGATAATAACTATATCAAGCTCAATTTCAATAACAGAGAATCAGAGTTAATGTTTATAAATAATGATACAATATAACTTAAAATGGCTCTAACATCTATCTAATCTGAAATGCTTCCCAAAGATGCTTAGTGGCTTCTAAAATCTACATAACGTTTGTTCTAGTAGAAGCCTAGTACCTATGAAAGAACTTTAATGATAGAACCATGAAGCATGATTTGAGCACATCAGTATGCTGAGGTAATCTCCCAGAGATATACATCCTGATATCTGTTATATTTCTGTTTCAGCATAGGATTGACAAAGAATCACCATGCTAAAGGTGAGAAGATGGGAATTTCTCTTTGATGTTCCATTGTGGTTTCTCTCTCAAAACTGCTCAAGTTTACCTATGTATAATTTTCCTTTTTTCTACCCCTCTCATGCTCACTTTAAGACATATATGCATGTATATTATATTATTCCCTCATATGTTATAATGCAAATGCTGCATATTTTATTTATTATATGCCACACTCTTTTACTAAAGCAAACAATTACTTCCATATGGACTATTACTTGGTTCTTGGCCATTGCTGTTTTATTTTGTAAATTCAGCAATGTAGTTAGAGTGAGAATTAAATCTTTTTTCTTTAATTTACTAATAAAGTGATATCAAAAACTATTTAAAAATTCCCTAACTTTCCTTAGCTATACAATGAGGATAATGAGACCTTCCTCATAAAATTTTTGTGGATGAAAAATAAATTAGTAGGATTTTCACACATGGTAAGTGTTTTATCAATATAAGATTTCCTGGCCACATTAGAGAAGTATTTTTTTACTTTTATGTAGTCAGAGAACTCAGGTAGGGTGAATTCTCCAAAAGTAGAAAGCTTGACATTTCGTAATGTATATTTAAGTGATTTTAAATCATTTAAATATACATTAATTAATAAGTTTAGCAAGATACATTAATTAATAAGTTCAGCAAGATTATACTGCTATAATGATCAAATTCACTCTTGAATATATTTTAGGCAAAGAAAAAAGTCAAATCAATCTGTCACTTATACTGTTCTCCTAAGCAATTGGATTTCAATCAAGGCCAAAGAGCTTTTCAAATTTTAAGGGTTTATGAAGTTGGTGATTCCTATACTTGCAACATTGTTACATGTGTAAAAGTGTAAGTGTTTCTAGGACCTTCCCTGATTGATTAAACAGGAAAAACAAATGCATGTAAATTGATCAATGCCCAAATGGGCTGATTCCTGTGTAACGCTCTTTTTGTTATCTTTATCAGTTAAAAAGTTGAAGTTATTATTCCATTAAAATCAATTCAAGTTGAATTTAATACAAACCAAAATGCATGCAACAAATAAAAATTGGTTTTACACATAGTCTGGAGATTAGTTAATGAATGAAGAACATCAAGATTCAATTTTAAAATGAACATTTATATGACATACTGAAAGTGACCATAAGAGGGCACCCTTAATTAGAACTGAATCTAATGAGCCAGTTTAAGGAAATATTTATTCCAGTAGAAATAAGGATCAATTATTATTAACACTTCAAAATTCTTGCATGAAACACAATAATTTATAACTTTCATATCCACAATAATATTTTCTCAGACACAATAAAAGCTAATTTCTTCTTAGTCAAGACTCTCTGGAGGATTTCCAACACAAATCTCTTAAACTTTTTTGCTTAGTTTCCTGACTCTTTTGTTACTCTGTCCTGAATGTTCTTCCTGTCACTTCTAGTACCTTCCCATCTCTAAATGTCACAGAGCCAAAGCCACTATTCACAACAATGCAAGGCCAGTGAACTCAATTTTCTTTTTTTTTTTCCTTTTTCTTTTATTATTCGTATGTGCATACAAGGCTTGGTTCATTTCTCCCCCCTGCCCCCACCCCCTCCCTTACTACCCACTCCGCCCCCTCCCTCTCCCCCCCCCAATATTCAGCAGAAACTATTTTGCCCTTATTTCTAATTTTGTTGTAGAGAGAGTATAAGCAATAATAGGAAGGAACAAGGGAACTCAATTTTCTAAAGGAGGTTCAGAAGATTTAAAACACGAATTGTTCCTTTTACATCAGAAAGTATTCATATTACAATCTCACCATTCTTATTTCAAGTGAGGTGACTAGATATGAGAAACTTAGTGAGTAGTGATTACTTTTCACAAAATAATGTTAGCTAAAAATGTCACAACATACATGTTAGATAATTTTACCATGTAACAAAAAAGAAAGTCTAATATACAGGGACATAGAAACATGTCAATTAGTTGAATTTTTATAAGTTGAAGTGTTGTAAGTTGAATTTTTATAAGTTGGTTACAAGTATAAGAGTAAACTATGAGGTACAGTGAAACCAAAGTAGGAGGTGGCCTTTAATAGTGTGAGGGGTAGATCAGAATGGAGCTGAATTGCCATAAAAATGGAGCGTTAGATTTGGAAACAACCAACCAGAATGCTGGGAATGGAGATTTGTTATTTTCCTAAATAAGATCCAGTTCTTGGCACTGTATTATGATTTGACTATTCAAATAATTTATTTTTCTGAGTTTTTGGTGTATACTTTATTAACAATTATAATAAAAACTTATCCCAATCATAAACACCTGTAAAACACTATAACATGCAACCTTCCTCAGAATGTTTTTCTGATTGCTTTAGACCTCATCCTTTCCATGCCTGAAGCAGTTCTGTGTTACTGCTTCCTATGTGATTTTATGACTCCATACTCTCCTAAATTTTCATCCTACTTTTTTGGTTGTATGTCCTTCATCTGGTTTACTGGTATATAATAACAGAGCTAGTATCGTTCGTTTGTTAGTATCTTCCTGATCTATCAGACTCTAAAAAGTGAAATATTTAGGGCTTCTGTAAAAACCGTGATAATAAAAACACAGCACTTGTTTCAAAAGAACTACGATTTAAACATGTATAACCAAAGCCTGAGATTACAGACTCACCGTATCCCGAATAATATGTTCTACCATGGAGAAGGTTGTGTGAACTTCTGTAGTCACAGGACAATGAAGGTCATAAATCAATACATTTACCATATACATTGGTAGAGGCATTAGGTAGGTGGGCTATAGCAAACAGAACTCTTTTCTACAGGTTTCAGATATTATCTTATCACATTCTTGGCTTTAATGGCAGTGGAGGATAAATGTTTGTTAAGCTTAACAATATATTAGAAGCGTTTTACCTAGTAATCAGGAGAATACTAGGTCAGATACTGAGGTTGAAAAATTAGATGCCTATTAAAGGGGCTAAGATATAGCAAGACGATTTTTGGCTTCTGACCTGCAACATTCCATGTCAACACAGTCATGTTGTTCTAGTCAGTCATGTTCAAACAATCTGCAGAATATTTAAAAATAGATGTGGCTTCTTCAGAGAACTTCAGTTTCCCATTTCTTAGGGACCTTACCCACATGAATGTATTTAACTATTATGGGTGTTACTAAGAAGTAAATTTACACCTCTGGGGTATATTTGTCCTCTGAGCATGAGACATGTCCTTCCAACTTCTTTCTTGGCATCTACACTTAGAAGCCACGTTAATGTGTTGCAAGAAATAAATGGCTTTGATTCCTAAACCAATCTCTGCCATTCACATTTTAAACCAAGGATCTTCTTCTCCTCCAGATGGTAGCACTTGTTTCCTTCCATCTCCTTTGTCCTCTAATTCTCTATTTTCAACAAATCACAAAAGTTTTGACTTACATCATAAACTTCCCTCTCCATCTCTTTTGCAGAAAAAGGTGTTAATATGCTTACCTATGGAAATAACCACCTAATTCCTGTACTCTTTCTCATTCTCCAACTCATGGATGTACTAATTGGAGTCATACTTAGCGAACACAGATATCATGTAAGTCTACTAAATAAAATAATTGTTCAGCATTTTCTTTTGCATTTACAATGAAACTAATATCTTATGTATAGCCTATATGACACTGAATAATTTTTCCCCTACACATAATTCTGACCTTATTTTGTTCCACGTCTTGAGGCACTACAATCCAGACATATTAGGATTATTTCAGTTTCTAGAACATTTCAAGATGAAATATTTATACACTTAAACACTTCAGAGAATTTGCAGAAAGTCTTGGTGTTAAAACTCCTATCCTACAATTTAAGACTATTGGCTCTTTTCTATTCTGTGATGTTCAGTTTAAATAATTGTTCTTCAGAGATGCATTCTTTCTAAAATTTCTCCACCCTGACGGTCTTACATTTAACCACAATTACAACATTCTACCCAATATTTTAAATCAATTAAAGCAAATTAATTTTAGTTGTTAGGTTGTTTACTTCTTTTCACTTACTCCAGACTCCTTTAAACTGAGTTACAGGATGTCCCATGTCATTCATCACTATTGAGCCGACTCATGTAGAACTGTAGACTCCATACTGTAGTACTGAGCGCAAAACATTTAAAATGCAGCTCCTAGAATATAGTGTCAGATCATAGAATACACTTGGTAAGATCAGGGACTATCACATCTGGACGATTTTCGTTGAATCTCAGTGTTTAACTTTATAGAACATCTTTTCTTGAAACTGTTTCTGAGAGAAATTTATTTTGAGGGGGTTCCTTTAAAAAAAAGCTACGATAGGCATGATGAATGATATTTTTCCTTATAATATTATCCTCGACACTACAATAAAATGAAATTATCAGATTTAAGTATTATTACAGTAATAGCTACACAAATAAGTACTTAATAATATTTGCCATGGTTGTTATAGGATTAATAACAAAGTGCTTCCTCAAAAGTCCATCAGAAAAAGTTGTGGTCATCAGAATTGGCTTCACAGGTGTGCTACATTTTAGTTACAGAAAGCTAGCACCTAGAAGGATTATTTTAAGTATAATGCCTGTTCCTATTATCAAGGAATTCTTAATAATATTGAGCACATATTACTAAAATTTTATTTTGAGTTTTATTCCACAGGTTATGTAGCTTGTCCTGATTGGCATAGCATAAAATTGTACTTCAGTAACATTGTTTCTGATTGTTCAAACAATGTGAAACAGGCATACTACAATCAAGATAAGATAAATAATAAAAATTGTTTTTCTTTCCTTCTGGCTATGAAATGCATATCCAAATTTATCACTAAGTTCAGGCACTTTTACTGAAATATTTTTGTAAAATCGTTCTAACTTCATCAAAAGAATTTTCTTTTAAAAATCATTTTTATTAGCAAATATTAGTTGTAGAGGGGTATTTTATTTCCATATATGCTTACACTGTACCTTGGCTATCTTGACCCTCACCATCTTTCCCTCTTATCCCCTTCTTTGTACTTAAAACAATTTCAGCATTATATTTTCATACAAGTATATGAAATGAAGCAATATATACTCCTTTTTTCACCACTCCATCTACCCTCCCTCCTCACACTATTACTCACCTTTAACAGGACCATATTTTATTTCTATTATCATGACATTAAATTGATTAATTTTCCTTTTCAATGATGCATACAAGATTTTTTTCGATACTTGGGCTTGAACTCAGGGCCTACACCTTGGACCACTCAACCAGCCCTTTTTTGTGAAAAGTTTTTCAAGACAGGGTATCACAGAACTATTTGCCCAGGCTGACTTCACACCTCAATCCTCTTGATCTCTGCTTCCTAAGTAGCTAGGATTACAGGCGTGAGCCACCAGTGCACAACTTATAGAAGAATTCCTTAATGCTCCTAGAAATGAAGCAATTCATAAAAACAAACATTGATTAATATAACTTTACAATTCCCACATTTCATTTTAAATTTTCCATATGTGTACTATACATATCTAATATAATGTATATATTATACTGTACTTGAGTTTGAGTTAGTAGATTTATGCTTAAGTGTGATAAATCCCAAACAGTACGATATGGATGCAATAAGATAAAAAGAAAATGTGTTTTCTTTTAATCAGATCAACAATTTCCCCACAATAAGTAAACAAGTGTAAACAGACATTTGGCTCTTTAGTTTGTTTGTATTTACTAGATAGCACATGCACTTCTTCCATTTTAATGATAAATAGTACACAGAAGAGCAGTCTTCTCTACAATCCCTCTAGGAATCTTTCAGCTTACCAGAGGGGCTTTGAATCTTAATCTGCTGTCACCATAATGCATCATTACTTTATGACTGATCACTGTTCATGTTATCATGCTTAAAGACACAATCAACAATCTAGTAATTGCTAAAACAGGAGTCAGGAAACTTTTTCTATAAAGAGGAAGTTAATAAATAATTTTGGGACAGAGTGTCCTGTTGGAACTACTCACTTCTGTCATTGTAACAAAAAAGTAGTTATAAAGAATATGTACAATAGATGGAATAATTGTATTAATAATAAAGTTTATCTTTAAAACACAGACATCTGAACAGTGAATCATGATTTGCAGTGATGCATTAATTTTCCTATTTTTAAAAGATTTCTATCAAAGTACAAGGCAAAAATATAAAATAAATATTAAAATGGCCAAAATTTATAAATCTTTGATATTCTTGACATTAGTCACCTGGGTAGGAAGTACTATATATATTTTCTCAATAGTAATGGCTCAGCACAAATTTAGGACTTGCAATTTGCAACTTAAAATAAGATCAATTTCTGAACCACATGAGAAAATTCATTTTGCCCCCTTATATTAAAGCAACATTCTGGGCAGAAAACACTATTACCCATCTGAATGCAGAGACCACATCAGAGCTTCTACCTATATGTCAATACCAGGACTAGATGCTGGAGGAGTAAGTCCAGAACTTAAACTAAGAATAAAATTCTATTGTTCCTGAACCTCATGGGTTTTTTTGTTTTGTTTTGTTTTTTATTTTCTGTTTTTTGTTATTTGTTTTATTATTGTAGGGTTTTAAAATTTTTATTTTTATACCTATTTTCTTTTTTTTCTTTCTATAGTATCAACTTTACCATCACCATCTTCTCATTCCTGCTCTCATTTTCTTCTCTCCTTCTCCTCCTGTGCTAAAATCCATTGCTCTCCATCCCAACCACTCTTTCTGTCCCTTCTCATCCATTCTATCCCACTGCTCCACCTTCCCCTCCCATTCTTCCCCAATCTGTCACCAGATGACCCCTCCATCAAACACACTCAACACCTGCTGGCCAACCTACTATACCAACTTTACACAACCACAACCCCCAGCAATCCTGGACACAAGCACCCTACACTACAAAATCAGAAATATACCCAAACAACACAAGTGCCACAAAACCCAGCAGCCTCTCCACCACTTCCTCCACTCACCCACCCCACTTCCCACCTCCCCTTTTAGTGCCACCCTATCCAACTCCCCAAATTTCTATAGCTAGCTTTACAAACGTTAACTTCCCAACTCCCACTGCTTATATATATTCTCACCAAGGAGTCTTCTATATAATATATAAACAACTGGTCAAGTATTGAACCTGTGAATTAGTTATTGCTAAATTACACTCCAGAGCAGGTACAGAAATAGCACACTAACTAAACTAACATCAAAGACAGACACAACACAAAAATTAAATAAAGGGAAAAAAAAAAGTGACTAAAACCACCAAGTAGCCTACCAAGAACAGAGTTGCACAGTACTAAGTGGAGCGATGGTAAGAAGAAGAAGACATGGAAACCACTTTCCTCCAAAAAATAATTTAATGCAGGATTCAGAGGGAAATAAAGAAAATGGATACCCAGTTCCTGACTTCAATAAAACAAAGATAAATGACACTAAGAAACCCAGAATTGCCCACAAAAACACCCTTAAAGAAGAAATCTTGCAAGAAATCACTGAGAATTTTATGGAGATGATACTTGACATGGTTAACCAAAATGTACAAAATGCACTCAAGAAATTTCAAAACACCAAAAACAAAGAATATGAGAAGACAGAGAAAAAAATAAATGAACTCAGAGGAGTCCTAAATAAAGAACAAAGTAAAAAAGAGAAGACTGTGAATAGAGATAAATGAAGTGACACACAATATGGAAAACCTCAGAACAAAGAATCACAAAATGCAGTGGAAGATCACTCCAGCAGTCTAGAGCAAGTGGAAGACAGAATCTCAGAACACTAAGATAAAATAGAAATTAAAGAAAAAAACTGAAGAACTCTTAGTCAAACAACTCAAGAGCTGTGACAGGAATATGCAAGAACTCATTCGTACATGAAAGCAATGCTAGGAATCTTTCTGTATGGCTACCCTTAACTCAACTAGCAAAAACGTTTTGTCTACCTTATTATGCTTATTAGAGATAAGGGCAGAACAGGTTCTGCCTGGAAGTAAGGGAGGGAGGGGAGGGGAAAATGGGGAAGGGGGCAGGGGAGAAATGACCCAAACCATGTATGCACATGTGAATAAATGAATGATAATTTAAAAAAAGAAAGAAAGAACTCACCAACTCTATCAAGAGAATAAACCTGAGAATCATGGGCATTTAAGAAGGAGAAGAGGTCCAAGCAAAAGGCATTCATAATATATTCAATAAAATAATAGCAGAAAATTTCCCAAATCTTGAGAAAGTTTTGCCCATTTAAGTGCAGAACGGCTACAGGACATCAAACAGATTTCATGAAAACAGAACATCCCCACAGCATATTATCATTAAAACAACACACACAGAGAATAGAGAAAGAATATCGAAGGCTGTAAGAGAAAAAAAATAGCACATAAAGGTAAACCCATCAAAATCACAGCAGATTTTTCAAAGGAAAGCTTAAAAGCAAGAAGGGCATGTAGTGAGATATTCCAGGCACTGAATGAAAATAACTTCAAACCTAGGATATGATAGCAAAACTATCATTCAAAATAGATGGAGCAGGAAAAATCTTCCACGATAAACAGAAACTAAAACAATATATGACCACCAATTTACAACTACAAAAGATTCTCTAAGGAATACTGCACACAAAAGATGAAAGCAAACAAAACCATGAGACCACAGGCAGTATCAAACCACAGGAGAAGAAAAGACAAGGAATCAGAGATTCATCTGCACACAATCAAATCCTTAATCAACAAAAAAGCTAAATGGCAGTAATCACCACATATCTGTCAATATTAACACTGAATGTCAATGGACTTAACTCCCCCATCAAAAGACACCATTTGGCAAAATGGATTAAAAAGGAAGACCCAACAATCATTGTTTACAGGAGACCCATCTCATTGACAGAAAAAAACACTGGCTTAGGGTGAAAGGCTAGAGGAAGATTTACCAAGCCAATGGCCTCCAAAAGCAGGCAGGAGTAGCAATACTTATCTCAGACAAAGTAGACATTGAACTTACATTGATCAAATGAGATAAAGAAGGACATTTCATACTAATAAAAGGGAAAATATACCAAAAGTAAATAACAATTATCAAACTATGTGCACCCAATGTCAATGCACCCAATTTCATCAAACATACTCTGAACATATATAGACTTGGTGTCTGATATATATAGACACCAACACAGTGATAGTGGGAGATTTCAATACACCTCATCACCAATATATGTTATCCAAACAAAAAATCAATGAAGAAATTATAGAACTAAATCACACCATAGATCAAATGGACCTAGCTAATATCTACAGAATATTTCATCCAAGTTCTATACAACATACATTCTTCTCAGGAGCCCATGCAACCTTCTGCAAAATTGATCATATTTTAGGGCACAAAGCAAGCCTCAGCAAATAAAAGGAAACAGAAATAATCCCCAACATCCTATCTGATCACAATGCACTAAAACTAGAACTAACTACAAAATCAATAGAAAATATGCAAATTATTGGAAGCTGAACAACACATTGCTCAATGATCAGTGCATTATTGATGAAATAAAGGAGGAAATTAAAAAGTTCCTGAAAGTTAATGAAAACGAAAACATGACCATCCAGAACCTATGGGACACAGCAAAGACAGTGCTAAGAGGAAAATTTTTAGCCATAAGTGCATATATTAAAAGGACAGAAAGATCTCAAATAAACAACTTAATTCTACTCCTTAATTCAAACTCCTTGAACTTAATTCAAACTCCTTGAAAAACAAGAACAAGCAAAACCCAAATCAAGCCGAAGTAGAGAAATAATAACAGTAAGGGCTTAAATTCATGAAATAGAGACCCAAAAAATGCATACAAAGAATCAATGAAACAAAAAGGTGGTTCTTTTTAAAAATAAATAAGATTGACAGATCCCTGGCAAATCTGACTAAAATGAGGAGAGAAAAAAACCAAATCAGTAAACTCAGCAATGCAAACAGGAGATAACAACAAACACCATGGAAATCCAGGGAATCATCAGAGACTACTCTGTGAACCTATATTACAATAAATTTGAAAATCTTGAAGAATTGGACAAATTTATTCTTATGACCATCTAAAACTGAACAAAGAGAATATTAACCCCTAAACAAATCTATAACATGAAATGAAATTGAAGCAACAATAGTCTCCCAAAAAAGAGAAGCCCAGGACCTGATAGACTCTTTGCTGAATTCTATCAGACCTTTAAAGAAGAACTAATACCAACCCTCCTTAGACTTTTCTACAAAATGGAAAGAGAAGGAACACTGTCTGATTTATTTTAAGAAGCCAGTATTACACTCATCTCAAAACCAGACAAAGACACCTTCATAAAGGAGAATTACTGGCAAATCCCCTTAATGAACATCGATGCAAAATCCTCAACAAAATAATGGCAAACTAACTACAACAACATATCAGAAAGATCACTTACCATGACCAACACGGCTTCATTCCGTGGATGCAGGGATGGTTCAACATATGCAAATCTATAAATGTATTACAGAACATTAATAGAAACAATGACAAAATCCACTTGATCATCTCAATAGATGCAGAAAAAGCCTTTGACAAGATTCAATACCACTTCATGATAAAAGCACTAAGAAAACTAGGAATAAAAGGCATGTACCTCAACATTATAAAGGAGTTATATTACAAACTTATGGCCAGCATCATAATTAATGAAGAAAAATCAAAACCATTTCCCTTAAAATTAGGTACAAGACAAGGGTGCCCACTCTCCCTACTCCTATTCAACATATTCCTGGAATTCCTAGCCAGATTAATAAGGCAAGAAAAGAAATAAAATCATTACAAATAGGTAAAGAGCTATCAAAGTGTCCCTACTTGCAGAAGACATGATCCTGTACCTCAAAGACCTAAAAAACTCTACCAATACTCCTAGAGACCATAAACAGGTTTAGCAATGTGGTAGAATACAAAATTAGCTTACAAAAATCATTAGCTTTTCTATATTCCAACTATGAACAAATTGAGAAAGAATACATGAAAACAAATCTATTTACAATAGCCTCAAAAAAAAATCACATACCTAGGAGTAAACTTAAAAAAGGAGGTGAATGACATCTACAAGGAGAACTACAAGCTTCTGAAGAAAGAGATTGAGGAAGACTATAGAAGGCGGAAAGATCTCTCGTGCTAATGGATTGGGAGAACCAACATAGTAAAAAAGGCTATACCACCAAAAGCAATCTACATGTTTAGCACAATTCTTATTAAAATCCCAATGACATGCATCACTGAGACTGAAAAATCTACTCGAAAGTTCATTTGGAATAACAAGAGACAGCCAATAGCCAAGGCAAAAAGAGCGATCTGAAAGTATCACAATACCAGACTTCAAACTATATTATAGAGCCATAGCAATAAAAACAGCATGGTAGTGGCACAAAAACTGTTATGAAGACCAATGGAATAGAATAGAGGACCTGGATGTGGATCCACACAGTCATGTCAACCTTTATTTTTGACAAAAACCCCAAAATCATGCAATGGAGAATAGATAACTTCTTCAAAAAATATTGCTGGGATAAAGTGGCTATCTACCTGCAGAAACAGAAAGTAAATCCATCTATCACCCTGTATTAGTATCAGCTCAAAGTGGATTAAGGACCTTACTATCTGACATGAAACATTGAAGTTAGTACAGGAAAGAGCAGGGAATGCTCTGGAAGAAATAGGTATAAGTAATGACCTCAATAGAACTCCAGCAGCCCATCAACTAAAAGAAAGGATGAACAAATAGGACTACATAGAATTACAAAGCTTCTACACAACAAAAGAAATGATGTCTGAACTGAAGAGACCACCCACAGGGTAGGAGAAAATATTCACTGGCTATACATCAGACAAAGGACTGAAAACCAGATTATATAGGGAGCTCAAAAAACTAAACTTCTCCAAAATCAATGAACTAATAAATAAGTGGGCACCTGAACTAAACAGAACTTTTTCAAAGGAAGAAAGCCAAATAGCCAAAAAGCAATGAAAAGTGCTCACCATCCCTGACTATAAAGCAAATGCAAATCAAAACCACACTAAGATTCCACCTAACTCCTGTTGGAATAGCCATCATCAAAAACACCACCACCAACAAATGTTGGTGAGAATGCTGAAAAAAGAAACCCTCATATACTCGTGGGAATATAAGCTAGTACAGCCACTTTGGAAAACAATATGGAGGCTCCTTAGAAAACTAAGCATTGATCTGCATATGATCCAGCAATACCACTCCTGGGGATATACCCAAGTAATGCAACTCAGGTTTGTCCAAAGGCACCTGCACACCCATGTTTATTGCAGCACTATTCACAGTAGTCAAGTTATAGAAACAGCCAAGATGCCCCACAACTGACGAATTGATTAAGAAAATGTGGTATCTATACACAATGGAATTTTACTCAGCCACAAAGAAAAATGAAATTTTATCATTCACAAGTAAATGGATGGAACTAGAGAACATCATCTTAAGTGAAGTTAGCCAGGCTCAGAAGGACAAAAGTCATATATTCTCCCTCATATGAGGACTTTAGACCTAAAACAAATGCAGTAATATCATTGGACATGGGTCATATCCTAAGGGGAGAACGTGTATAGGAGGAATAGGGAAAGGGAAGGAAACCTAAAACTTGAAATTATTTGATATGCCCACTGTAGAGGAGAGAATAAAGTAATTTTAAACTGACAGAGACCATTATGAGAAGGTGACAAGGAATTAGTGAAGACGTCTGATACAGATGAACCAATTCGTGTTGTAATACACGTGTGCATGGAAGCAATGATAGGAATCTCTCTGTATAGCTGTCTTTATCTAAAACTAGCAAAAACTCTATGCCTTTCTTATTATCACTTATGTCTTCTCTTCAACAAAATTGGAGAATAGGGCAGAGCAAGTTCTGCTGGAAGTCAGGGATGTGGTGTATAAGGAGAGGGAAGAGGCAGCAAGGCAAGATGGCCCAAACAATGTATGCACATATGAATAAATTAATAAACAATAAAAAAACTAAATAAAAAAATTCACTTTGCTCTCTTATGTTAAAGCAACATTAGGGGCTGAAAACACTATTACCCATCTGAATGGCCTGTTTCATAATATAAAATTGGCTAGAATGAATTTGTCCAATTTCAAAAATCAACTCTATCATGAAAAGATAAAGTCTGATTGCCATTGAATTTCCAAAGAGGTGTTTTAATTTAAAAACAATTTTATGTAATTTAGAACCAAATCTTGTTTATTTCTGTTTTGCATGTATTCAATTGGAAACAAAGAGAAAATATTTATGACTATTTTCAGAGAAAAGTTATGTCCACATTAATAATTCAAGTTTAATGTGACAAACCAGTAAGAATTACTGTAATTGCACAGGTCATGAGAAGCATTCTGAAAGACATGCAGAATATGCAATATTATTGCTGTTTTCCAGCTATGCAGGTTTTGGGTAGGTTTGATATAGCTTCAGTTTTGAACTGGCAAAAGAAAAAAATGAAATGATGCTAAAGATATTTTAGAGGACAAAAAATGACAATAAGAGGAATGATTGACAGAAAAGTATATGAAGAAGAGTTTGTTTAATCATGTCAAAATTGATCTTTTATAAATACCTTTAATTCTTTAGAAAACAACTTATTATGGTCTACTCATTTCCCTAAAACTATATTTTGAGTTATTTGGGTTTCAATTACTTAGACACATGACTCAAAACCTAGCAAGCTTTCCTTGACACTTAATAGGAATTCTTACAGTCCCCCAGGCTTATGAGATATTTGAGTTAAAAACCTTTATTTAAGAAGTATTTCAATTCACATTGTTAACTCTAAAAAGCAATGTGTGTGTATGTGCGTATGTGTGTGTGTGTACGTGTGTGTGTGTGTGTGTGTGTGTAGGTGTGTGTGTGTATTGGGACACTAGCAGAAACAGAAGTTAAAGTCTATAGATAATTGATAAAATAAACTATGCTTTAGATACTACTAGTGTATTCTTAAAGATTATATTTGTTACTTCAAGTTTTTTTTTCACAAATACCTTATCAGTGATTTCAAGAGTGACACACCTTAGTTTTTTATGGTGTTCTTTTTTATTTTTTTTATTATTACTGCTCTGGGGTACATAATGACATTTATAAAAATTCTTAAATTGCATAATATTTGAATTCAACCCTCCACACAACATCTAACATAAAACAGATATTTAAAATTATATTTTCATTGACTCTGCAACAAAGAGGTATACCTGGTTATTTTATATTATAGAACAATTGATATTTGAAAGTTAAACTCCAAATACTGTTCCTTACATATGGCATACCAAAATAAAGCCCAAATTTAGCTGTCCTGTGTTCATTTCAGTTTATTTTTACATCAATAACAAACTTTTGCCATGTTTCTTAACTTCTCTCCAAGACTTATTTTCAGTGGCTGGGACCCAGTGAAAGATACTCCACTTATAACGACATATAAATTTTGACCCTTATTCTAAACACTTTAACTACTGACTGAAACTTGAGGTTCCAGAGGATCCCAAGATCACATTTCCAAGACTATGACTAAATGATCAGATCTTAAACTCTACCAACTGTGGCTGAAATGCTGTTGTCTATTTCACTTCTGCACTTCACTCTCCATTGTGGTCTTACACCCTCTCAGTTTTACATAGCTCACTTATATAGTTGTGACAGTCCTACATTATTATTCATAACTATTCCATAAAACTGGTCAATAAAAGGGAGGAATATAGACAAATACTTTATTTCATTGAAAATATATGGTGAGCTCAGTTGAATAACACTTCTATGCATGAGGTCCAGTATTTGAGTCCTACCTATTTAGTAAAAGAAAAAGAATGGACTTTGAGACAAAACCAATTACAATGATTTTGTCATTATGAATTGTACACATGAACTGGATTATCATACTCTATGCCATAAATATAATGTACTTATTATACTTTGTCATATTAATGTAATTATTATATTTTGATTTTAAATAAAACTGAAATTTAAAACAAGACTTATAGTGCCCTTTGTTTTATTTTATTTTATTTATGTTAGAAAACATTTTATTTCTTTATTTATTCATTTATTCATTTGTGCTTACATTGTTTGGGCCATTTTGCCTCCCTGTTCCCTGCCCCCTCCCTCTCACCCCACCCCCTCGCTTCCAGGCAGAACTTGTTTTGCCTTCTTCTCCAATTTTGTTGAAGAGTAAGCATAAGCAATAATAAGGAAGACATAGCATTTTTGCTAGTTTGAGATAAGGGTAGCTATACAGAGAGATTCCTAGCACAGCTTCCATGCACATGTGCATTACAACTCAGGAGTAGTTGGTTTTCTTCATTTTTGATTCTTCTGATAAGTTTATTCCTTAAATTTATGACATGATTATTCTAAGAAAAAGCAGAACAGTTTTGATTACTAAGTAAATAAGAATAAAATGACATTATATATGTGTGTGTATGTGTGTGTGTGTGTGTGTACTTGCACAAACTGATCTAGGAAAAGAAAAAGTGGCAACTTACTTTCTGATGAGTCAAGCATTAATGTTTGTAATTTGAGCCTTACCTGTTGTGTTTGTGATTGAGAGCTTACAAATTTTTTGCAAGATAAGAAAATAATGTCATCTTACTATATTAAAGATACCTATTAGTCATGTCCCAGGAAAAACGGGATTTATGACTCAGATGTAATTCTTCTAAATGTGCCTGCTGTTCATAAAAAGGCAGAGATATATGACTCAAAAATAACAAGAAGACAGAAATAGTTTTGTACTTCACATTGAATCTTCTTTGGAATGTAGGACAAAATTTCCACATATTATGAATAGTCTTTTAGATATATGTTTCCAGTTTCTAAAAAAGCAAATACCTGAGTCAAATAAAACAAATAATCAGTTCCATTTGAGGGAAAGGGAGACATATAAGTAAGAATCATGAAGACAAGATAAATAGGGTACTATATACACATTTAAAGGTCCAGTTGCTGGTGTTGATTATGGCTTAAACAGAAGAAGGTTAAGAATCTCACCTATCACTCAAAACAACAAAGTAATTCTACTCATTAGATAGTCCCTCATTGCATATGATGAATTGTGGAGAGGCAGAATATGATTTTTGAAGGGGTGGTAGAGAAGTCTTGGGCAGACTGTAGTAAAGAAAAGGAAGGTCTTTTCCCCCAAATTTGTGTGAACACTGTTCAGAGCTTTAAGCACCATGCATTGTTATCACTAGTTGGGTGGCGTAAGATCAGTATAATTACCAAATTTCATTAAGAAGGAAAACAATAGTATTCTCTTTTCTCTATAATTTATCATGTCCTTCAACTTAAATATTTTATTTTTTCAGGTGTAAAAAATGTAAATGAAATATTGTCTTCAACATATATATTTATTCTTGAAGAATAATCAAAGTTCTGTTTATTTTTAATGAGATAAAATCAAATAACTTTTCCAAAATTCCAGTAACATTAATTCTATCTTTTTCTAGTCCTGTCTTTTAAAACCATCTATTATAAATTGGAGACAACATCTTTTCCTTCAAATAAGAAATAGCATTATTTTAGGTAAATATTAAGATATGGGTCTGTGCCAGCTATTATATGACATGGGATTAGTAACTAGAATATACAAAGAGCTCAAACAAACTAAACTACTAAAAGACAAATGAACCAATGAAAAATTGGCAAAAGAACTGAACAAAGCTTTTTTAAAGGAAGGAGTCCAAATGGCCTAAAAACATATGAAGAAATCTTCAACATCCTTGGCAATAAAAAAAATGCAAATTCAAAACACATTAAGATCTCATCTTACTCCTGTTAGAATGCTAATCATCAAGAACACAAACAAACACAAATGTTGTCAAGCACGTGGGGAAAAAAGAACCCTCATTCAACGTTGGTGGGAAAGTATGTAAGTACAACCACTATGGACAACAGTATGGAGGCCCCTAAAAAATCTAAAACTAGAACTGCCATATAATCCAGGAATTCCACTCCTGGCAATATACCTGAAGGAACGTTAATCAGGTTACAACAAAGGCCCTGCGCACCCATGTTTATTGCAGCATAAAGCTATGGAAACAGCCAAGACTTCCCAGTGCCAATAAATGGATCAAGATAATATGGTACTTATTTACAATGGAATTTTATTCAGTCATAAAGCAAAATGAAATTTTGTTGTTTGCAGGTAAATGGATGGAATTGAAGAACATCAGGTTAAGTGAAGTTAGCCAGGTTCAAAAGGTCAAAAGAAGCATGTTTCCTCTTATATGTGGAATACAGACATAAGAGAAATACAGTAATATTATGAAAAACTAGGTCATACTAAGAGGACTTCACGTATAAGAGGCAGAGAATAAAAGAAGGAAGTTAAGAAGTTGAATATGGTTGATGTACCTTCTACAAAGGAATGAATATACAATTTTTAAACCAGTTGAAACCACAATAAGAAACTCAATAAGATAGAAAGAAGAAAAACAGGTGAGACAAACCCAATTGCAAGTGCCACAAGGCAACCCCCTATGTAGCTTCCGTATATAAATTTGGAGAATAGGAGGGCAGAACAGATACTGCATGCGGATTTGGTAACAGTGGGAGGGGGAAGGTAGGGGTAAAATGGTGAAGGAGGGTGAATATAGTGAAAATATTGTGTATACATGTATGTAAATGGAAAAATAATATCTCTTGAAACTATTCCAGGAATGAGTGGAGAGGAGTATGAAACAGAATAGTGGAAGAGATGCACTCAAGTATGATATATTTGATATCTTGTAAGAACTTTTGTAAATATCACAATATACCCCAAACTAGCACAACAATAAAAACTAAATAAAATGCGAATCTAAAGTGTACATGACTTAATCATAATAATTTGCTTAATACTCATGCCAAGAATTGTCAACAGGGAATTATTATGCACAAAGGAAAATAACCAAGCTATGCAAAAACAAACCAGATGCCCTACAACTGATGAAGGTTTCAAGAAGAAAATGTGATATATATAAATATGTGGACTTTACACAGCCATAAGGAAGGATGACACTATGTGGCTTGAAGGTAAATGGATGCAATTGGAGGACACCATGTTAAGTGAAATAATAAGCCAGATTTAGAAAAGGGCCACATATTTTCTCTCATTTGTGGAAGATAGCTCCAGAAGATAAAAATATGCACAGAAACAAAAATGATCATATAAAAACTCATACGTAGAACATGTTTGAAATTGTGGAACTACACTATGGAACTCAGGGAAAGAGGGAAAGGAAAAGAGAATGATAGAGCATCAACAATATTGTAAAACTTAACATCTGTGAAGGTAGCGCATATAACAATATGCATGGAAAATTGTTGAAAATGGAGGAGGGAAGGGATAAGAGAGAATAATGTAAGGTATTGAATGGACCAAAGTAAAATATAAGCACAGTGGGAATACATTGAGATACATTGACATTAAGATTAATAATGAGAAACAGGATTGTAAAATTGGCCCACTGCAGGGATACTTGTGGGAGGAGGGAGGGAGAATGAAGGAGCTTAAGTTAAAGAAATATAGTTGATGGACTTCATATGCCTATAGCAGACAGAGCAATGAAACCTCTTACAATTTCTTTAAATGGGATAGGGAGGGGATCTACTGGGAGAGATGGTGGGGGTAATCTAACCAATGTATGCAATGTGTGTCTACTTGGAATTGTCAAAATATATCCTCCCTGTACAATAAGTACATTATAATAAAAATTTTTAAAAAGAATAAAACATTTAATGTCTTAAAAAGTTGTATATCATAAATATTTGAAAATTGGTTATATTGAATATTATATAAATTTTTACTAATAAACAACTTATATATATTAAAAAAATGCAAGAAATAAAATCAGTATAATTGTTTCTTAATTTGAGATAAAGCCTACCTGACAAATAAAAACAACTAAAAGAAAGGAAAAAAACCTTCACTTATAATATTCAAATCATTAAAACTTCATAATTAAAAGTTTTAATATTTCATTCAAAATGAATGAAACAGAGAGAAACAGCTTTTGTCTAATTTCAAGAAGCAAAGGAAACCATCAACATTTTTCAAAAGGAGAGTGACATTTGTTTTCTAAATACTGTCCTCTCGCTTACTGTGATTGGTACTGTAATTATTACTCCAAATAAAATTTTTCCAGAAACTTAGAAATTGGGTCAGAGCAAAACTCAGGCACAGGAGAGGAAATTCCATCTGTGTGAGGAGAGTAATCAAGATTCAGTACTGTGTTATTTGTTGTGCCGTGTCTTCCTTTACCAAAGTGTGGATTGCAATTTAATTTGATCATGTTGTTTAGCACCATGTATTGGATATGCGATTGCCACCTATATTTGTTCCCCTGTCTTACTTGCTACCGACTCCTCATTTGGCTGGAACAACTGTGTGCCCAAGCCATATGTGATGAGTATGATATCATGTTACATCTAAATCAATAATGACAGTCTATCACGCTAATATTTTATCAAACTCTTACAGCTGTAAGTGGAATGTGATCTACATATGGTCAATGTAATGGTAGGATGAGTCTGCTGGGTGGAATTAACTTTTCTAACAGAAAAGAACCAATGAAATTTGGTGAAATTCTTTCCCTTTTTCTTTCTATTCTGATTCTGATCATGATACATAGAGCTCCACATTCTTACTGTAGAATCATGAGCTTTACATAAAAAAATTACAGAGTAGGTAGCCAGAAACAAACAACAACAACAGCAACAACAAAAAACATGCATTTGGACCCAAATTACATTGGTAATAGCAACACTATTTTGAACAACCTTGGATCTCTATTTTTCTTTTAAAATGAGAATAATTTCTAACATACTTAAACTTCTCTTTTATTACTTCAAAACATTGCCTTTTATTATTGTTGTGCTTTTGTAACATTTAAATGTTTACAAAATTCTTACAATATATCTTAACTAAATTCACCCCCTCCATCATTCTCCTTAATCCCTCCTTGGCTCATTCTTGGAATAGTTTCAACAGGTCTCATTTTACCATTTACATGCATTTGTAAACAATATTTGCACTGTATTCCCCCTCCTACATACTTTCTTCACATCATTTCCCCTCACACTGGTACCAACTCCCCAGACAGGAACTATTCTGACTTCTTTTTCTCCATTTTTATAAAAAAAATGACATCTTAGTTTGTTTAAGATAGTTATACAGGGAGATTCCTTGTGACATTTCCATGTTCTACCACTTGAGCCACTCCACCAGTCTATATGTAAACTCTTTAGGTGGATTTTTAGGTCCTTTTTCTTACAAGCTTTTCTCAAATTTTATAGTCCTTAAAAATAAAACAAAATGAGCTTTGTATAAATATAGCTATCTGGAATTAAATATGATAACTTGTAGCATGCCTGTGATCTCATTTCATATATACAGAATAATTATTGTTTAGCTAGTACTCACTTGTGTCAAAACATTGAACCATGATTTGCAAAGTGATAATTTCTATTTAAGAAGCAAAAATAAGGTGCATATGTGATGTATGAAGAAAAACTTGTTATACACAATGGAATTTTACTCAGCCACAATGAAGAATGATATTTTGCCACTCACAAGTAAATGGATGGAACTAGAGAACATCATTTTAAGTGAAGTTAGCCAGGCTCAGAAGGACAAAAATCATATGATCTCCCTCATATGTGGAATTTAGACCTAAAACAAATGCAGTAATATCACTGGACAAGGGTCACACGCTAAGGGGAGAACATGCATTGGAGGAATAGGGGAAGGGAAGGAAACTTAAAACTTGAAAATGTTTGATGTGACCACTGTAGAGGACCAAATAAAGTAATCTTACACTGACAAGAGGTCATGATAGGAAGGTGACCTGGAAGTAGTGAAGCAGTCAGGTAGAGATGAATCAATTTGGGTTGTAATACACATGTGCATGGAAGAAATGCTAGGAATCTCTCTGTATAATTATCTTCATCTCAAAGTAACAAGAATGCTATGTCTTTCTTATTATTGCTTATGCCTTGTCTTCAACAACTTGGAGGAAAGGGCAGAATATGTTCTGCCTTGAAGTGAGGGAGGGGAGGGGAGAGGGAACGGGTGGGGTTGGGGGGAAAAGATGGCCCAAACAATGTATGCAAATATGAATAAATGAATAAAAAATTAAAAATATAATGAAAGTCATTACAAAAAAGAAATAAACCAGTCTAAAAAGACAAATTCCACATATTCTCCATCATGTGTGAAATCTAGACCTAAAGAAAGCATGAATGTACATGAATGCATAATAGGGCTATTTAAGGATGGGAACCAGTGGAAGAGGGAATGAGGAAAGAGAAGGTGAAGGTGGCATGAACATGAACAACGTACTTTATAAATATGCATGAAAATTAATTAAAAATTGGGAGCAGAAAGAGATGGGATAAAGTTGATGACAGCGCATTGTATGCATGTATGGAATTAACACAATGCAACCCTTTTGTATGATTAACATACAATAAAATGTTATATGAAAGGTTAATTTTACATTAGTTGTATTCTCTTTGTGTTTTTAAAATTAATTTCATTTAAATTCAAATATGAATTTTATTCTCACAAGCTTTTCACTGTAAAACAAATAGTTCAGTTTCATCAAGGATGACTACAGAATGATATAACATTTCTTTAGATTGTCTGAGAGAATGATAAACTGACAGCGACTGTGTGTCTGATTAGATGATTCATGACTAAATTTTTAATTTACTGAAGGCAGATGGTGACACACATTTTATGCTCTAGCATCATCTTTCCACTCAAAATATATGCATTGGATTTCTAAATCATTCTTAACTTACAGTCCTTGCTCTGGGAAACAAGCCCCAAGGATAGAGAAATAAATGAATAATAGAAGTCAGTTAAGAACAGATAACCAATCTTTAAGTATCAATAGATAATTTCTAGGGATCTCAAGATATTAACAAATCTAATGTTCATTTCATCTTCCTCATTTCCAGAAAAAAACCGTAGTGTAGAAAACAGGAAATAAGCAGAACACTATCTTGGGGAGGAGATATTGGCCATATACACTCTTGGTTTTTATTTTAATGTTCAACCCTAGTTAGCTGTTTCCATTGCTTCAGTACAGCACTCTTTCTAGTGATAACTAGGAGTCAATCTGGGAGACAAAAATATCCATGCTATTGTTTTGAGCTTATTATCACTAATAGGTATCTTGATAGTGTTTGTTGCATTAATTTTCACCCATACCTTCTTCTTTGATAAACAGCATCTGCTGCCTTAGTTTGGGTCTGGATGAATCTTTTCCTTTGACCTTGTGGGTAATGAGTTGCAGAAACACACTGGCCCTTTATTTTTCCTGTGCTCAGATGACAGAGAAGTGAGAATATCCTACTACCACCTCCTCATTTCTAAGGCATATAACAAACTGGAAGCTGTTTAATGTCTTTTTTGTGTACATACAAAAGAGGGAAAAAAGAAACAAAGATCATGGGCTGTTACCTTATGCCTAAGGTAAACAGATACACTATGTTGCTTCTCCATTTTTAAGAATGTCTATTTTTTGGAGAAAAGTGAATGCAATTCACATTTTCTCCATGAGGAAATTTTCATGTAAATACAATGCAGTTAAATATAGATATATAATTTCATATAAATATAATGTAGATTGTAGTTGAAATTTCAGAACATGCAGCTATATAATATACTATCCTTGCAATAACAATAAGCATCAGGTTAGTAAGTGCTGATACATAACCAGAAATAATTGTATCACATGTACTAGTCAATAAGTCTCATACCATATTTGTGAGTTAGGAAGGTATAAGAACAGTATATCATCAGATATTGGTCTATATTTCATTGATTTGGGTCCTTATTTTTCTTATCGCTTATTTCTTTCTGCAAGTTTTGAGTTTAGCTTATTCTTATTTTTCCAAGTTTTGAGATGCAGCACTAGGTCATTTATTTGAAATCTCTGTGTTTTTAATGTGGACACTCATAGCCATAAGTTTTTCCTTTAGTACTGCCCTTGATACATCTTGTATGTCCTGGTATGCTGTGTTTTCATTTTCATTAGGCTCCCAGAACTTTTTGATTTCCTCCCTTATGTTTTTGATGACCCGGTGGTCCTTCAGTAATAAGTGTTGTTCAGTCTGCATGTGTTTGAATATTTTCTACACTTTCTTTTATTGTAAGTTCCAGTTTTAATCTATGTGGTCAAATAGGTCACAGGGAGTTAATTCAATTTTCTTACATTTGTTAAGAGTTGCTTTTTTGTCCTATAACATGATTTATTTTGGCAAAAGCTCTAGATTCTCCTGAGAAGAATGTATATTGTTCTGCTGGTGAATGAAATACATGGTGGATGTCTATTAAATCCATTTGGTCAACAGTATCATTTAATTTTAAGATTTCTATGTGGATTTTTTCTTTGGATGACCTACCTATGGGTGACCATAGGGTTTTGAAGCCTTCCAGTATCATTGTGTTGGGGTCTTTTTGTGCTTTTAAAAAATCTGCCAAAAAAAACCTATTCAAAGAATCAGAGACACAAAAAGTTGGTTCTTATAGGATTGATAAACCCCTACTGAATCTGATTAAAAATCAGAATGGTATCATCCATTGTCCTTCAGAGTTTTTGCCTTCTTGATATTCTATACAATCTTTTCAACTACATATATATAAAAGGATGCTGAACTTCACAATTTGGGAATGTGGTACTGATTGACTTTTCTCAGACCCAGCCATGCACCCACTAGAATATTAAAAGAAATTAAGTCTGCTTTCTTCTTAAAATAAAAACACAGAAACTATTTGTGATGCTATCAGTAAAATGAAATTCTTGTAGTTCATGTAGATAGTTCATGAAATTCTCTTTTAGTGAGTAGATCAATATAGAATGCATGAGAATCATATAGTGAGTTGATATGGAAAACTAAAACACTGCTTGTCTCTTGGGATTAAGTTTCCAATTCCTTCTTATAATTATATCATTGACACAGATTCAGCAATTACATCCTTTCACCAGTACCAGATGCAAACCCATCAGCAATGAATAGCTATACCTTCCCATATCCCACTGTGCTGTGGGAGCCCAGAGAAGGAATGGAAGCACTTGGGTAGGATGAATAGTCATTGGCCAAAGTCTTCCTTCCAGTGGGACTGAGGACTGGGAGGCCTTTGAAGCTCTCTCCTGAAGAAGTGCAAAGCAATAACCAAGTGTCACTTACCTAGGAAAAGACAAAAGACAATGGGGACAGAAAAAAAGGAGAGTTAAGAGTTTACCACACCACATCATGTTCCATGAAGATGATGTTTTTGAAGCAAAGGGATGAGTAATACAATTCAAGTTCTCTGCAAGCTCCAAGTAAAACCAGGTTTTAAATACTCCCAAGTAAAGGTCAGTTGGGAGAGTGGCACATTGTTGCAGAGGCCACGCATCTTGCTGCTTTTTTTCCTTTCTGTTCTGACATTCTTATGTAAGTGCTTTTAACTACTAGAACATGGGCTTTGTAACAAGGAACTGATTGGGGAGTCAGTTATGTTCCAAGGAAAGGGGAAAAAATGCATACTATCCAGGTGCCTTAATGATTATGGAGGTTCTGTCGTTATGTGGTTCAGATGCTGAGAAGATTGAACTAATAAAAAAGAAATGAGAGAACTGTAAAAAAAAAAAAAAAAAAGAGGAAAGACCCAGGTTAAAAAATTAGAGGTGAAAAAGCAAATTATCACAACAAGTACCAGTGAAATCCAAAGGATCATTAGGTAATACGTTCAGAATTTATGCTTAAATAAATTGGAAAATCTAGAAGAAAGGGTAAAATTTCTAGATCTATGTGACTAATTATCCTGAAACTTGGTGCTATAAACCACCTAAATAGATCCATAGCAAGTAATGAAATTAAAGCATCAACAATCTACTAAGGAAGAAAAGCCCAGAACACAATGGATTCACTGCTGAATTCCACCAGACCTTTAAAGAAGAGCTAACACTGCACTCCTCAAACTTTTTCATGCAATAGAAAGGGAAGAAGCACAACCAAACTAATTTCATGAAATTAGAATTATACTAATTCCCAAACCAGACAAAGAACAAAGTAAGAGAATTACAGGTCAATATTTTTAATGAACCTAGATGCAAAAATTGTTAATAAAATACTATAAATCAAATTCAACAACATACCTAATAGGTCACATACCATGACCAGACTGATTTCATTCCATGGATGCAGGGATAGTTCAGCATACACAAATCCATAAATGTAAGATGACATAGGAACAAAAGCAAGGACAAAATCACAGGATCACCTCAATAGACACAGAAAAAAAAACCTGACAAAATTCAACAAACTTTCTTGATAAAAGCTCTGATGAAACTAGGATTGGAAGGAATGTACTTCAACATAATAATACAAACTTATAGCCAACATCATATTAAATAAGGAAAAACTGAAACCATTTCCTGCAAAGTCAGGAATGAGAAAAGGGGGTCCACTCTCCCTACTTTTATTCAGCATAGATTTTGAAGTCCTACAAAGAGCAATAAGAAAGGAAGAAGAAATGAGAGATATTCAAATATGGAAGCAAGAAGTGAAATTGTGCACATCTGCACATGATATGATTTTATAACTTAAAAACCCTAAAATTTCCACCAAAGCCTCTTAAACATCTTAAACACCTTCAGCAATGTAGTAGGATGAAAAGTTAATATAAAAATTCAGTGCTTTCCTATATATCAACAATAAATTTTCAAATACAATCCTGTTTTTAATTGCCTTTAAAAAATAAAATAACTAAGTTGATTCTTCCTGAACTGACCTGTCCTCTAGTTCCTGATCCCCTTCTCTTATTGGCCTCTGTAGCTTTAAAGTTTCTGCATTAGTTCCTTTGCACTGAAGACATCAAATACTATCATGTGTTTTGGGTTTCTTACCTATCCTCATACCTCCCTTGTGTGCTCATGAATTATCATGTGACAAAAGTCCAACCACATTACTGTATTTGCCTTAAATCTAAAGTCCACATATGAGGGAGAACATATGATTTTTGGTCTTCTGAGCCTGGCTAACCTCACTCACAATGATGTTCTCCAGTTCCATCCATTTACTTGCGAATGATAAGATTTCATTCCTCTTCATGGCCGAGTAGAATTCCATTGTTTATAAATACCACATTTTCTTAATCCATTCATCAGTAGTGGGGCATCTTAGCTGTTTCCATACTTGACTATTGTGAATACACATTTGTACATGGAAGCAATGCTAGGAATCTCCCTGTATAGCTATCCTTATTTCAAGTAGCAAAAATGCTTTGTCCTTCTTATTATTGTTTATACTCTCTCTTTGACAAAATTAGATATAAGAGCAGAACACTTTCTTCTTGGAAGCAAGGGGGTAGGGGAGAAGGGGGGGTTGGGGGGGAGAGGGATAGGTGGGGGTCAGAGGGAGAGATGATCCAAACATTGTATGTACATATAAATAAATGAAAAAAATAAAATAAAATAGCTAGAAATATACTTTGCAAAGAAAATGAAAGTCTTCTATAATGAAAACTATAAACCACCAAGGAAAGAAATCAAAAAACATATCACAAAATGAAAGTCTCCCATGGACATGGATTGGTGAATATATCAAAAGCAATCTATATGTTCAATGTAATCCTCATCAAAATTTCAATGACCTTCCTCACAGAGATTGGAAAATCAATCCTAAAGTTCATTTGGAAGCATAGTCTTCCAATAACCAAGGAAATACTAAGCAAAAAGAACAATGCTGGTGGTAACACACTATCTTACTTAAAGTCATACAGAGGCATAGCAATGAAAACAGCATGGTACTGGCACAAAAAAGAAATAAACACCAACATAACAGAAAAGAAAACACATGCAGCTACAGCCAACTGACTTTCAAAAAAGAATCCCAAAGTATTCAATTGAGAAAAGGCAGCCTCTTCAGTAATCTTTGATGTGAAAACTGGATATCTGCATGTAAAAGATTAAGCTAAATTCAAGTCTTTCACCCTGTACAAATATCAAGTTACACTGAATAAAAGCATTATTATAAGGTCTATAATTCTAAAACTATTCCAGGAAAGGATGAGAAATATTGGATACAAAGGCCTTGGCAATAACTTCTAAATAGAACTCCAATGGTTCAGCATTTAAGAGAAATAATTGACAAACCAAACAATACAAAATTAAAAAGCTTCTGTACAACAAAATAAATAGTGAATAAATTGAAGAGGCAGCCCACAGAATGGAGAACAATCTTTGCCAAATATATATGAAAATTGATTAATAACCAGAACTTACAGGGAACTCAAAAAATTAAACTCCTAAAAAATCAACAGAGCTTTCTCAAAGGAAGGAGTCCAAATAGCCAAAAAACACATGAAGAAATGCTCAACATTCCTGGTCACATAGGAAATGCAAATTAAAACCACACTAAGACTCCACCTCTCTCCTGTTAGAATGGCTATCACAAAGAACACAACAATAAAGCTTGGCATGGATGTGGGGAAAAGGATCCCTCATATACTGTTAGGAACGTACAACATAGTACAACTACTATGCAAAACATTATGGAGTCTCCTCAGGTTAAAATAAAGACACCTGCACACCCATGTTTATTGAATCATTATTCATAATAGTTCAGCTATGGAGAAAGCCAAGCAGCCTTAAAACTAATGAATGGATGAAGAAAATGTGGTATTTGTCTACCATGGAATATTAGCCATAAAAAAGAATGAACTTTTGTCTTTTGAGGTCAATGAACGCAACTGGAGAACATCATCTTAAGTGAAGTTAACCAGGTTCAGAAAGCCAAAGGCTAATGTTTTATCTCATATGTGGAACATAGGCCCAATACAAACACAAGCAGTATTATGAAACACAAGTTACACTAAGGAGAGGTTACTGACAGAAAAGAAAGCTAAAAGAACTAAGTTAAGAAAGTGAATATAGTTGATATACTTTGTATACAAGAATGAATATATAATTTTAAACCTCTTGAAATCACCATAAGAAGGGGTCTATGGTAGAAAGGAGAAAAATAGAGGAGATGAAAAATTCCTGTTATAAAACATATATACATGGAAATGTCACAATGAAACACCCTGTATATCTATTTTAAATAAAAATGTCACTTTTTTTGTACATAAACAGAACAGAATGGCAAAACAGGTTCTGTCCAGGGGATAGGGAGGAGTGGAAGGGAAAAGAATAAAAAGAAAAGGTATAGGAGGGTGAATGTGGTGAAAATATTATGTACACATGTGTGTAAATGTAAAAATAAGACCTGTTGAAACTATTCCAGGAATGGGGGGGAGATAAAGGAGAATGATGGAGGAGATGAATTCAGCTATGATAAATTATAAGAACTTTTGTAAATGTCATAAGATACCCCAAGAACAACAATAATTAAAATAAGTTTTTCCAATGGCCAAAATGCACATGAAGAAATGTTCAACATCCCTGGCCATAAAGGAACTGCCAATCAAAACCACATTAAGATTCCAGCTCTCTCCTCTTAGAATGTCTATCATCAAGAACAGAAACAACAATGAATGTTGATGCATTTGTGGGGGGAAAGGATCCTTTATACACTGCTAGTGGGAATGTAAATTAGTACAACCACTATGGTAAACAGTATGGAGAATGCTCAAGAAACTAAAACTGGAATTAACATACAATCCATCAACACCACTCCTGGACATATATCCCAAGAAATGTAAGTCATGGTATAATAAAGACATTTGCACACCCAGGTTTCTTACAGCATTATTCATAATTGCCAACTATGAAAACAGTTCCAGTGTCCTAAAACTGAGGAAAGAATTTTAAAATGTGGTATATGTATATACAACAGAATATTATTCAACCATAAAGAAGAGTGAAATTCTGCCATTCCAAGGTAAATGGGTAGAACTGGAGAACATCATGTTAAGTGAAGTAAACCAGTTTCAAAAAGATAAAAGTTTTATGTTTTGTCTTATATGGGGAAAATATGTCCAAGTACAAATACAAGCATTATCATCTATACCTAAACATATAGATCCATTTTTTAATAGTGGAACAACTAGGGGTGGCTAGGGGAGGAGGAAAAAGAATGAGGAAATGATAGGGAGTGAATAATATTGTAATACTTGAAATTTGGGAAGGAACAAGACATGAAAAAATGGACTGAACACTATTGAACACCATGGGGTATAGGTTAAAGTCTAAGAAAGACTAATAGAGGGGACTAGCTTCATTAAAACACACTATATTTATAGGCAAAACACCTAGGAAAATCCCCCACTAATCAATAAGCAGACAATTAAACAATGAGGGACATAAGTATAAAACAGGTCATGGTAAAGGAAGAGTACTAATAGGAGGTGGAGGGTAAATGAGGAGGGTAAATTAGGGTACATGTGGTTGGTGTATTTTCTGTACATGGAAATATACATACATAGAAGAGGTAGAATAATGGAGGGGATGAACAAAACGAGGGCACGTTGTACACATATGTGGAAAGGTCACAAAGAAACCCCCTATAAAACTAATATATACAAGTACAAACATTGAAATATAAATAATGTTGCTAATTCAAAATCTCTACCCCCATATTTTAAAACTTTTTGGATAGTATTTCAAGCTATTCCAAAAATCATTAAAACCTGTTAGAAGTCAAAGAACAAAAATAATGCATTTTAAATAATTCATGAGGTAATGTAACTGCTATATAGTTTTATTGAGGGGTCATCGAAGGCACCCCAGGCTTTATAAGTCATTAAGAAGACACTCTCAGGACTCAGCGAATGTCTACAAAGGAAAATCCAAAAAGTGAATAACATGCAGGGAAGAAATCCAGAAGAAAGCAAAGGAAAGCTCTTAAAGCTTGTTCCCAGTGGAGTCAAAACACACATAATTTTTCCTGCAACCAGTAATGGCAGTGGGTGTGATAGCTTATGTCCTGCAGAAGCTCAGGGACTTTCCGTGTCCAGGGCTTTCACTGGGGACTGATAGCATAGATATTTCCATCCAGTTAGTGTGAATATTCTAGCCCTTGAGAAGGAAAGGTAGGCTTTAGTGTAATTACAGTGCTTATAATGGCTTATGCATAGTGAGTTACGCTTATGTTTTCTGAGAATGGTAAGTACCCTCAGAACTCAAGTTGCCAAAAGTAAGTCAAGGTCAAGTTCTGAGGCAAGGCTGTCAATACAGTATAGCCAGACTCACCATGTTAACTGTTTTCTGCACAGTACTAAAGTAAATGCTTCAGAAAAATCACTGCTAAAACATTCATATTTAGGGTAAAATTTTAATGTCAGGTCCCCACTTGTAATAAATCATGTATTTTTTAAATATTAGGAAATTGGGCCTCAAAAATTTTAAGTTATTTCCAATATAAATGCACATTCAATGATTATGTAGAATTTCAAGAAGAAAACATAAAAACCTGTCATGAAAGTTTTACTTTCTATCATCAAATGCAGAAAGTTATGTTCAAATAGCACATAAATATCTCTATGTCTGGAATATAAATCATCTCAACTGCTGCAGTTCTAAAAATTCTTTCTAGTATTTGCTTCTACCAGTTTGAAAATTGAATTATTAACAGGATCATTACTCTTTTGTAACTGTGTATGATGATATATTACGTATGACTCTGCATTTTAATACGAGTTAATTAAATGATCAATATCTTTTTATTATTAAACAAAATTTACCTTGTCAAAAGGTAAATGTCAAATTTAAAGCACTAAGTGAGATATAATCTACCCATATTTATATGGTTTATTTAAAATGGTAGGGGGGATGGGAAGGAAGGGACAATGGGCAGGGGGGGAGAAATGACCCAAACAGTGTATGCATATATGAATAATTAAAAAGAGAAGCAATGAAAAAAATGCATAATTAGACATTTTTATTTTTACTGAATTTTGCAACCATTATGATTATTATATTTTCACTCTCAGAAGATTGTCACGCCAACTAACACTTGATTCTCATACCAGTTAGCACTCACTACACATTTCCCCAGTTTCTCAAAGCCTAGGCAGTCACTCATGATGTGGGCAGCCTGCTCACCACAGGTCTAAAAGCCCAGGGGACAGCAGACCATGGATTAAAATCTCTGAAACCTGTAAGACAAAATACATCTTTCATTTCTAAATTGTTTTTCTCTGGTATTTTATCACAGTAGGAGAAAGCTGACTATTGCAGTATTTTTGCATATCTATCTTACAAGATGTATTAACTACTTTTATTTTCTTATCATGCATTTGTCTAGTTCTGGATAAAATATGGCACATAGAATGAGTTAGAAAGTATTTCTTGTCTACTTTTGACAGATTTTATGAAATACTATTATTTATTATTATTTAAATATTTAATAGAAATGCTAATTATGTTGCCTTTGGTGATGTAGACATCAGAACACATTTCTTATATGGGAAGATATCTTTTTGTATTTACTAGTTTATCTTTTATTTTCATGTTGATTTTTTTGAGCCAACCAGCAGAGGTTTATTAACACAGAGGAAAGGAGATGAAAAAAAGCCGTGTGTGGTTTACAAGGGGACTGTCTCACAAAGGCTGAAAACTACATTTTAAATCACTAAATCAATATGTTTACTTGTTAGAATTTTGCTCAGATTATCTATTTTCTCTTGAGGTTTTCTGATTCTTCTCAAGTAAATTCAAGTATTTTATTAGTTTGTGTTTGTCTGTTAATTAATTTCTTTAATCAAGGTTATCAAATGCATAGGTGAACATGGGTTTTTAGTATTTCCCTCTTTCTTTCTTTCCCTTTTCCTTTCTTTCTTTCCTCCTTTCTTCCTTTCTTTCTTTCTTTCCTTTCTTCCTTTCTTTCTCTCTCTTTCTATCTTTTCTTCCTTCTTTCCTTTCTTTCATTTATCTTTCTCTTTTCCATTCTTTCTATCTTCTTTTACTTTTTGTGTGGTGAGAATTGAACCCAGAGCCTTGTTCATTGGAGAATTACTCTACCATTTAGTTGCTTCTCCAGTCCTGGTTTTTAGTATTTTCTTCCTTTATTTTTTATTTGTATCTTATTAGGGTTGGTGTCCTCCATTTTATTCCATCTAAAGACTTGCAAATATTGTTGCCCTTTACATTAAACAAATTTTCTTTTCAGTAGCTGTTCTAGTCTTACTTAGCTCTCTGTTTCACTAATTTCTGTTCTAATATTTATTATTTCATTGCATCTACATGCCTTATTTTGCCTTATGACAATTTTCTCTAGTTGATTAATGTGGAAAATTAGTTTTTTCAACTATATGTATTTGTATCTATGTAATTCCTTTAGTGCTTCCTTTGCCTGAATACTACAAGTTTTTGGAGTTGTACATTCATTTTGTTCCATCTCAAACCACTATCTAGTTTGCTTTGTAATATATTTCAGTCTTTCTTTATTTAGGAGAGTATTTTCTAACTTCCACATCTTTGTGACTTTCCCACATTTCATTCTCATTGTTTTCAAATTTAATGGCATTGTCATAAGAGAACTTAATTTGTATCAATTTTTTAAGGTTTGTGTTATGATTTCTCCTGTAGCATTTTCCTTGAGTACTTAAACAAATTCAAGAGTTTCCATTTTTAAAAAGGAGGAACAGATGCAAGCATGATAATTGGGTTAAATTCCAGAAATGGTAACAAGTGAGGAAAAGCTTCATTGGAGGTTTCAAATATATTTCAGGGACTCACTGTGTGAATTTTGGATGCTATGGTTGATTTCAATGACACTCTGTTCGGCTTATGAATAGGATAATATGATGTCACTATGGAGATAACAGTCACTCTTCTGTCTAAAAAAGTAGACAAATGGAATGGTTGCTGTGGAGATTTCACTGGACTAAGAGATGTATTTGACAGTTGGATGGTTGAGTCACCAGACGTGCCCATTCCCTGATTTGACTAGACTTGGAAGCTCAGTCAATATTTCCTTGGAGTACAGGACCCACTGTGACCAAAGACTCCCTTCGAGTCCTTATGTGGCAGGTCTCACAGTTAGGTATCACAGAAACAAAGCACTTAACCTTTCAAAAACAATAGAAAGTAAATACATTGATGGCTAATAAGAAAGACATATTGACCTTTAATATTAAATGGATCTCTATTCCCACAGGTAGCAGATATAGTTTAGCATTGATTTTTGAGTCTCTTGTTACAATAATTCGGTGTATGTATCTGATTAGGGTTTTGTTGGATATCCTTGATCTTGGGAATTCAAATATCTATAATTCCTGCAGATATCATGTGACATTGTTTAAAACCTCATTGCAAGCACCTGACACTTCCAATAACATAAGAAATGATTATAGTTCCAGATTATTATAAATTATCACACTAAAGTTATTTTAGATTACAAATTATTGGTCTAGTTCACAACATTTTTACACTGAGCACATACTCTATGCAAGCTTCAGGATGCACTGTATAATTATTGACATTTTCTTATAGTGTGACCTTTAGCCAATTATATCTAAAACAAACGAGACTTGGTTGCATATGGTACATGTAGAGGAGGTTACAAGAATGAAAGAATGAGAGGACTTGAATTTCTTTGAAGGCAGATATAGTCTCCTATTCATCTTTATATCCTACTGGGTAGAGGACAGTGTAGAACAAAATTAAATTTCCTTAAATGCCTGATTAACTAATCAATTTATTGTGCTTATAAGAAATTAATATTATTTTAAAGCATCCAATGTTCACCTGAGACACTTAAACACTTTCCTATACCCAGGCACAGAATGATTAGTGTGTAGTGGGTTAGTAGTACCAGCAAATAAGAACTAGTCTCTAATATCAAAGAGAGAAAGTTCAGAGCTTCATCAAACTTCTTTTTGTGGTTTTGAATTCCTGGGACAAAGCTTATTGGAAAAATACTTAAAAATATTCAGGTACAAGGATCTTTGATAAAAGTCTTTAAGTCTTTAAGCATAATGCTGGTTCTGAGCAGTGGACAAATTAATTGTGACTGATTAAATATAGCTTGACATTAAATACCTCTACAAGCTGAATCAAGTCATTTATGGATGTTTTGAACTTTGGATCCTCCTTATCTCCCTCATATTATCAATTCTAGTGTTATTTAAATCCCATCATTCACTTTCCAATGCAGCAAGTGTCTTAATATCTGAGTAAACAACCAGTTTCTAATATTGAGATCTTTAAAAATGTATAAATGAAGCTCTGGTCAAATTTGACGAGTTTGGTAAAACCTAAAGTACAATTTATTATAATTACAATAAATGAGGTTATTTTTAAGAACATGGAGAATTTTCCCTCATTTTTGTCTGTTCATATGAGTTTTTATAGCACGCTGTAAGGTAACTTTCACAATTCTCTCCAATAATAAGATCTACATATGTGCTGATAAGTGCATGAGTCTATTCATCATGACATAACAGACTACCACAAACTGGTAGATTAAGAAAGGAAAGGAGAAATTAACCTTCTTAAAATTAAGGAGCTTGGGCATCTAAGATCAAAGTCACAAAATTGTTGGTTTCTAGTGAGTCCACACTTCCTGACTTTCTGAAAGCCCCCTTTCTGTATCTTCATAAGGCTGATTCTCTGTTTGTTCAATGAGAGAGAAAAAACTCTCATATCTCTTCCTTTTCATATAGGACATCACTCATATTGTATAAATGCCCTCCTATGATGACTACATTTAATCCTATGTCCTACATGGTCTTATTTCCAAATATAATCAATCAAGCCATATGGGGTTTAAGGCTTTTACATATCAATTTTGGGAAAGAGTAATTTACTCTTTAGCAGTAAATATAGATAGGAACTCCCCCATTCAAGCAGAACAGATGTGGAGAAAGAATAGATCACACAACTTTAATTACACAGAAAAAACAAGTTGATAAATTTCTGAAATTTAGTCATGAGTATTTAAAAAGTATTTAATTTCAATTGAAATAATCATGACATTAAAATTATGTGTGTAAGTAAAACTGTTGTAAACTTGAGTGTTCTTTGGTGGTCAAAAGCTCAGTCTGATTGAGCAGGATAACAGGCTGATAATTAGTTCAGAATCACTGGGAAAATGCTTACAGATCACCTGAAGCATCATTTTTGTCCTAAATTTGAATAATTTTTCAATGATTGGGGAATAGAACAAAAGACAGCAGCCTTTGGCTCTCAAGTGACTGTGGTGGCTGGATAATGGTTAATATTTTAGTATTGAACTGATCAGTAAGACTTAGTGAAGTTGCTTAGCTAATCAAAAAAGGAATAACCATTGGTGATGAATTGACTGGCAGTTCCCTGAAATTATCTCAATTTCCATATCAAGAGCTTTCATAGAAAGTGCTAGAGCACTTTCCATTATGGGCTTGACCCAAACATTCCTTTATGTGTGTCACAGGGAGCTGGGGTAAATGTGTGCTTTGCTTTGCTTCTAAAATGTCCTCAGTGACTCATATGACCGCTGGTTTTCACCATAGATTTTGCATGTCACACCTGGATAAACAAACTGTATCCAGACTAGGAACTATCAATGTTTGTTTTCCTTTTGTATTTACTGCTTTGAGACTGGGTCTTGCTATGTAGCCCAGCATGGACTCTTATTCACTATGCATAGCCCAGGTTGGGCTTAAACTGTGATCCTGCTGCTTTATCCTCCTAAATGCTCAGATTATAGGGTGTAGCACATGCCCTGCTGGCATGATTTTTTAAGACATAAGGAATATCTAATCTGAATTACAAGATTTAAAATAGATGATAGGTTTAAATAAAAAATGGCTATTTAGAAGAAAGCACTGCTTCATAAGGCAAAACTAGGAACATGGAAATGAAGTGGAGGCAGTTTTCAACTCAATTAAGGAAGATTTCTCCAATGATAGAGTTTTTCATTAATTTAATGATCTGCTTCATAAAGTGAAGAATTCATGATGTGGTATATTTTCAAAAATGGGCTAGATCAGAATTTGTTAGGGATGTTTAGAAGAAACTCACAGTAGATAGGAGTTTATGCTAATGACTCTCAAGATTTATTTCTATTTATGCGAGTGCTCACAGTAAGTCGAAGAGGGTTAACATGCTACATGAAAGTGGCCATATGGAACAAATTAAACTAAGCAGTTATTAAACAGTATGCGCTAAGAGACAGGAGTAGATGGTGGCACATATGGATTGTTTGCATACTTCAATTAATTGCCTATATGTAACTTAAATATAACTTGAAGTTTGAGAATACTGATTTGTCATTACACAATTTTAAAATTCACATGCTCAAATTGATTTAACGAAATTCATATTTCTGAACAAATATATAGCAAACCAAAATAAAAGATTAGTAAACATAGTCTCAATTTCTGAATAATTAGACAGTATATTAGTATATTTTACATATACCCTGTAGCTGGGGACACATCACTATTTCTTTTTGCATTTTTATACCCAGTAAAATGCAAGTTTTTAGTCAATGTTCAATAAATGTCATTTGAATGGAACTAAACTGATGCATATTCTGTGCAGTTTCTTGTATAGATATTATTTCATCTCACCTTATGTCCTTATAATTAACAAAAATAGCAAAAAAGAATCAGATAAACAGGCATTTTGCCCCTGAACAGCAAAAATACTGTGTTATAAAATTTGTAGAATTTAGGCTGACTGATGTCAGTGACATTATTAATTATCTAGGAAGTAAGAACAACTGTTGGCTACAGAAAACAGAACTGAAAAATAATGGTGGAAGAAGTTTTAAAAATATCTTCAGGAAAGGAGAAATTTACCCAAATACAAGTGAATAGTGGTTCCAAGTAAGTAAAAGAAAGGAAATATATGCTATTGGAATTTTGCATGTCTCTTATTTTCAGTTTATTTATATTCAGACACATTGTGTTTCTTACAGAGTGTGTGTGTTCCATTGAATTCAAACATAGTACTCATGTTTCTTTCCTGCTTTCATATACTGCCAAATAATTTAGCTGTCCTTTCTATGGAGCTGTGGATGAATGAAAGAAATTTTTTCTCAGCATTGAATGACCATCACAATAGAATTTCAAGCACAGATATTTGCTGAATCTTGAGACAGCTTATTTGATTGAAAGAGTAAGGTATTATTTTGGAAAAAAATATTTCAGTGATTATGAATATTGTCTATTTTAATTATTCCAAATTATAAGTTGCATAATAAAATTTTAAAATCTTACTACTATTAATAAAGCAGAAAACCTATTTATATTTTAAAATATGAGGAGTCCATTTACAACAGTTAGTTATGTTCAAATATTTATTTTAAGCCATGTTGCATCTGAGAGTTTTTATTTATTTATTTATTTATTTATTTATTTATTTATTTTGGTGGTGCTAGGGTTTGAACTCAGGGCTTCATGCTGGATAGGCAGGTGCCCTACCACTTCAGCCACTCAGCCAGGCAAAGAGAGATTTATGTTTGTTTTTTCTAACGTGGCTTCTTACTTTATTAATAACAGTAAGATTTAAAAATTGTACTATGCAACTTACAATTTGGAATAATAAAAATAGACAATATTCATAATCACTGATATATTCTTCAAAAATAATACCTTTATCCATCCAATCAAATAAGCTGTCTCAAGATTCAGCAAATATCTGAGCTTGAAATTCTATTGTGATGGTCATGCAATACTGAGAAAAAATTTCTTTCATTCAGCCACAGCTCCATAGAAAGGACAGCTAAATTATTTGGGTTCATTCAAGAAAATAAGATAAATTTATATTGAGTGAGTTCATTTCTTTTCTTAACACCTATTTCTTTGTTATCATTTGCTGGTAAATGGATGGAATTGGAGAATATCATTCTGAGTG
This sequence comes from Castor canadensis, assembly GCF_047511655.1. NCBI lineage: Eukaryota > Metazoa > Chordata > Mammalia > Rodentia > Castoridae > Castor > Castor canadensis. Next base: position 157,374,986 of record NC_133391.1, on the reverse strand, counting down.
AGGTTAGCCTGGCCCAAAAGACCAAAAAAAAAAAAGAAAAGAAAATGATCACTTTTGGAATCTTACCTAATTTCCTACCCAGACATCCTTTTATTTTTTAGGACTAAGGGAATCTCTAATATTCATTCTGTTACATGCTGGACAGATTTTTGTGTAACTTATTATGTACAGGACCTTAAGAAAATCAAAATGGATGACTTTCCTACTGGAGAATACATTAATTGGATTTAACTAACATAACAAAAATGGATGACTTTCCCACTGGTGAATACATTAGTTGGATTTAACTAACATAACAAAATACCATTGACCAGGTGGCTTAAGTGACACAAATTTAATTTTCTCGTAGTTCTTGATGCTATAAGTCCAAGAACAAGGTTTAAAAATACTTGGCTTCTCGTGAGGCCTCTTTTTTTACAGAAAGTCACTTTTTCATTTATGTCCTCATATAGAATTGCCTTGGTCAATGACCATTCCTTGTACCTCCTTCGATGTTCAAATTTCTTCTTCCCAGAAAGGTAACCAGTCGCATTAGATTAGGGCCCATCTTAAACAGATCATTTTAATTTTACTACCTCTTTAAAGACCCTATCTCCAAATGGAGTCATCTTCCAAGGTACTGGGGATGTTTCAAAGTAAGAAATTGAGGATGAGAGCAAAATTTAGCCTTGAAGAGTGAGCTACTATACTTTTGCAAGATAAATCTTTATAATAATTCTGCTTTTAAAATTTCATGCAAATATTAGACTATTAGACATGATCCAGAGACTGTCTCCAGGATTATGAAGACCCAAGAGCTAGACCATGTTGAAGAGTATCCAATAATAGTCAATTAGGAATCCAGAGAAAAGGTATCCTTATCATTTCAGATGCCATGAATATACATCAGAAAGAACATAATTATTGTGCCAATGACATATTGAGATCTTTAATAACATCTGGTTGGCTTAATTTTATTATATTTTCTATGATTAAAACATCCTTCAAATAATGTTGCAATAAATGTTAAATAAGAATGAAGGGCATACAATGCATTATATTTATAAAGTTCTGTCAAATAACAATATGTAACAATCTCTAAGAAATTAAAATAAATTACTTGGAAAAGTGTATGTATAGTATGTTTACAGACAACATAGGTCACTGCTTCTCTGTTTGTGTTAGGATCCCTAGTCAGGACCTGTTATGGTGGTATAAATCTTTAATCTCAGCTACTCAGGAGACAGAGGTAGGGGGATCATGGTTGAAAATCATCTTGGGAAAAAGTGTGAGACCCTCCAAGAAAAACAAACCAAAAAAAGCAAAAGTACTGTGGTGTGTCTAAAGAGATACATTGCTTATGTGAGGTTAGAGTTTTTCTCAGTACCACAAAAAAGGTTCTGGTCAGATAAAACTTTTTCAAGGTAGTGTTTCACAAACAGAAATCTTAAGAAAGTTAGATCTTAAAAGGTAAAAGGTATTCAAGATTTCAGAATCTAATATAGTCTATCCAAATTGCTAGCTGCTTTACTCCTTTATTTTTTAAATATCATAGGAATCCACAAAAGTGGGAAACAGGGCATTCATCTCATTTTTGTCCCATACTAGTAATAGATGAATAAAATGTCAAAAGCAATGAGAAGGAAAATTACACAATATGTCCCTTATGAATATCTATAAAAATGCCCCATGTCTTGTAGAACACTGTAAGTGAAATAAAATGAGTAGGATCAGACAAGGCATATGCAATCTCATGAATATGTCATTTTTGGAGGTGGAATGTGTTTCTCAGCTGAAAACAAGTGTTCACTTGACCTTACTTCCCTCAACCCACAGTTCTATTTCTTCCCTATCATTTACAGCAGAGTTTCATAGTCTCAAACATGTGGTGTACACCCCCTATCTCAGTCTTTTAAAAAGAAAATAGCTTATTTTGCAGAAAAAATTATGTACATGTAACCTATACATGAAATTTACATAATAAAGAAATGTGTCATATGCAAATTTAAGTCTCCCTCTTTCCTGCCCTTCAGTCTTAACTTTAGAGGATATTTTTCTCCATTCATTTTTAAAGTTCTACTATGTTTGTATATATAAATAATAGTTTTATAACTCTCTCTAACATGGAAAATTTGTATAAAATATATTGACTTCTCATTTACAAAAGAAGAGAATTTAGCACTTTCCAACTAATCTTAACTTTCTCCAGGTTTTACTACTAAAATAAAGTTTCTTAAGACATCCATATGCATATATTTGAATTTATAAATAAGTATACTCCATTATCACTATAAACGAATATTTATGTATTTTCACATTTAATAGATGTTTTGGAAGCTATATTGAGGAGCTGTTACCAAGTTTTCACCTTATCTGTGTTTATTTACTTTATAATGTGACTTTGCAGGTTTTTTTCTTAAGCTATGGTACACATGACTCAAACCTTGTATTTGGTCTGAATTTATAACTTACTCTGACCAATAGGATGAGAAGGAGCATATGGTATGTGATTGCAGCATCTAGGTCTCAGCTGCCCTTGTGCATTCCTGGTTTTGCTGTTGGGCAAAGAGTTTGTCATTAAAACAAGCTGGAAGAAGAAAAGCTAGACAGGAGGAACAGTGTGGAGAAAGCCCAGTGTTCCCACCTGACAACATATGTGACCAGCTTAAAATTTCTAACCTTAGCTCACACAACTGAGAGAGCTGAGCGAAGCTCAGCAAAGTTGAATTGTCCCAAAGAGCATAGTTTTTCACCCTCAGAAAAATGCCATAGCTGGCCTGTGGACTTGTGAGCAAAATTTAGATTTTCTGAAATAGTATCAAGATTTGAGTAGTTATTTCTTATAAAGTATCATCACCGAAATGAATAACTGACTCATTCTTATTGTCTTTCTTTCCTTTTTGCCAAATAGAGTATCGTACTATAATAATGGTATTTTAAAGCACTTACATGTTTTCAAGTCTAATGTTCTCAGCATCTTTTCAAGGCCTAATTTCACTCCTGAAATTAATTTTGATGTAGTGGAGTTAGTGATCATTATTCTTGGCTCTCAATCATCTTCTTTCTTAAATTCTTTTTTTAAGACTTGCCTGAATATATTCTCAGGTTAGTTTTCTGCAAATGTGTTACAGAGGTTCACTGAGTTTTCCTATGCATTAAATGTTTTCATTACACTAGTCTGTTATGATAATTGATTGTATAATTCTATATTTCAAGTAGTGCTTGGATAAATATTACAATGTTTACTTTCTCAGGTTTTACCATTTGGATTTTGGGATAAATTATCTTTTAAAGATATTTCAACATTTTGTTTGATGATATTCATGACCTCTGGGGCCTTTTGCGACTTTCCATTTATGGAATACCATGAGTATGTTCTTGGGTTCATGTTTTCTTTTTGGTCTTTGAGCTTGATCCTCAATTTGTCTTTCCACTGTAAATAATTTTTGTATCCCTAAATTTGTCCTGTTTTGAAGATGTGTTTTTCTCTTTATTTTTATAGTTTGTAGTTACTTAAAAGACACATTGATTTGTTTCTGCTTAGTTTTGGCTATCCTTGAGGAGTCCACAATATCTATTTGATTTTATTCTATATTATGTATCATTTAAAAAACTATGTCTATTGTAAAATGTTTCTAACTTTTTATCCTATAATTTGGCTAATCATTTATCATCTGTTTTCTCCCTATTTTTGTTGTCACCTTTTACATTATAAAATATTTATAGTCACTTTAAAAATGATTATGCTATTTTATTTTCCTGCCTCCTGGATAAATGTTTTCCTGCATTCTTAGTTCTATTTGTGTGCTTTGATATTTCACTTAATATTGTTATGTGGTCATACCTAAGTAGTAGAAGACACAATAAGACTTTCTCTTACTATGTCAGCGTCTAATTTCTGCCCAGAATGTGTCAAATTGACTTCACTTTAGGATCTATGGGAACAGGGTATGTGAAATATCCCACAATTTCTTTCTCTGCTAAAATAGTATGTATGGGTACCACCCTCAATTTGGGAGCCAGTGAGTTAGACAAATAGTGTGTGTTTGTGTATTTGTGTTTATTTGTGCTTTTTCCTCTCTTGAAGCAAATATTTTACTGTACATGAAAGGATGGGGAATTTGCACAGGGTTGGTCTATCCATTAAACTGTGGCAGTGTTTATCCTCTAATCTATGTCTCTGATTACTAACATTCTGGCTACCTGCTCACTAGTTCACTGATGGAATGTTTCATTATAAAAAGGTGAATAGTTCACATGCCCACTGCAACATCTTCTGTAAGCCCTGAGCTGCTGTATATGTCCTAATAATATCTACTGTACATTATTCATTAACCTAGCTAACGCTTTGCCTGCTGATATCCAACCTTCTTCTTCCAGTTAGTAACTTCTGTAAAATTTTCCTTACATTTTAATGGTTTGGCAAAAGGAGGAAAGAAAATGTAAGAACTTATTCTGCCATTTTCCTAAGAATATTATTCAATTCTTAAGCCTTGGCCATATGGACTCTTAGTCACTTTCTCACTGTGTATGAATACACACATAGGAAAGTATGCATTGGTTTGACTTCTTATCAAATATGCATTCTACTTAACTTCTGTTGAAAATTGTAAATGCTTTTCAAAAATATTTCCTTCTTCAGTCTCTCTGGATATTCAGATACGACAATCTGATTATCTTTTATGCATTCTACCCTTTTCCAGAAAATGCACTGCTTTTGAGGCTGAACTGGGTAGGTGCCTATTCTTTTTAATTAAAGGAGGACATCCAGATGTGGGGAGTGAAGCATCTCTGTGCTATTCTTGAACTTCCAAACACATGCCTGTTCTCATTACTCTGCAACTGCTCTAAAGCAGAAGATCAGTGCACAGCAAGGAGCAGGGAGATTCAAATACTGAGTTCTGATCACTTATGTCTACACCTTCAATACACCCAACAGGACAATTTGCTAATATAACATTTAACTCTAGAAGCCAATTCTGATGGTTCATCTCAAATAAAACTATTTTCTGTGGAAGTCTACAAAAAACTAATGTGGGCTTACTTGGGCAGATCTAGTCTGTTATTCTTTCTGTTCAGGAAGGAAAGGAACATTTTCACCTTCTTGTCCTTGAGGAAAAGCTGATATTGGGCAAAATCTAATAATTTATCTATAACACCTCATCAACTGCCTTCTCAATTGTATCTTTAAAATGAACATTCTGAGGAATCATCATATATTTAAGTAATACCAAAATTCTAAAATGAAAATCCCAATATAAAGGAGAAATTGCCTAGAAGCAATATTCCGAACAGTGTGGATTTAAAAAATAAATGTAGCACTAGTCTTTAGTATTTTCCTTAGAAATATTCTTAAACCATTATAATCCATAGCAGGAATATGATTTTATGATGAAATAATAACCACAGATTTAAAACATCTGAATAAAAAGTAACACAAATGATCAAAGGGGAGGGACTAAGTCCCCAAATCTCCATTATACAGAACCCCCAAATACAACTTTTTAAGGAAGTAAAATGATATCAAGAATAACCTAAGATAATAGAGTTTCAAAAAGAAAAATTGAAAGAAACATAGCTTATTACATTTTAATATGAGGTAAATTCTCTAAGGTAAAGGAATATATGGAATTTCAAATTGAAAGAACTTTCTGTGAGTCAGATGAAATCCAGAAAAGTACACCTAGGCAATTCCTTCAAATTATTTTTTAAATATGGTAAATAAAACATCTCAAAATATTGTTGTAGAAAGCAAAGGATTGCCAACAAACCAGCATGAATCAGAATCCCTTCCATATGAATAAAACACACACAAAATAAAACAATGAAGCAACATCTTCAAAATATGAAGAAACATTAGTTATATTTAGCTAAAATATTAATCAAAGATGAGAAAGACAAAAAGCACTTTTGCAGCTGTTGGATTAGGAAAATCTATGCCTACACAGCTTTTCTGAAAAAGTACTAGAGAATATTTACAGAAAATAAAGAGAATAAAGAAGGAAAATCACAGAATACCTGGAAATAGTATAAACAACCTAGTGAACTAGTCAAAGAATTTCTCACAATAAAGATTCTACTGGGGCCTTAAGTAGAAGGAGATAGGTTTTGCTGGACAGGTTGTGAGGAAAAAGGAAATACTTAAAACAAAATGTTATGGGAAGTTTCATTCATTTTATTATATGTAATGTTATGTATAGAATATAGGAATAAGAAATTGGCAATCAGAAAATTTCAGTACAAAAGAGCCACATTTGAAGCATGAAAACTTGGTTCAAATGAAAGCATGACATAAATATACTACCAAGAAGTAGAATAGCATTGATGTCAGTCAATGGATGTAGCCAAAAAGCTGATGAAAGCATTAGAATTATAGCAAACAAGACATATTTCTTTTCCCAAGGACAAAATAAAAATAAGAAGAAAAAAATTGCATAAGACTATGTAAGCCTAGATTGTTTTTGGACACTAGTAACATACATTTATTGAAATGGCCTGATTAAGTTCCGAGGTCTTATCTTCATATGCCACCACATTAAGAATTAGGGTTTCAACACAGAATTTGGAGAGAACACAAACATTCAGGCTCTAGCAGCATCCTCTAAGTCTGTGAAGTATAAATAAGTAAAGGGGAATGTTTGCAATTCATTTTGTTCACACACTACCCATAGATTCTTACATTCAGATCCACATCCACAGCCTTCAACTGCACTGTCCTAAAGGATGCTTCACTCTGTTCTTCAATTTTATTTTGCTAAATAAGTGATCTCCTTTTCCTAAAGACTTCTCAATTCTAATTTTTATAATTATCTTGGAGCCATCACCTTTCTATAAGTGTGTCAGTTTGCTAAAGCCTAATACCAGCAGCATGTTTGTTCTTTTCCTCTTTGACTTTTCCAGTTTTCTCATTTATTTATCCTCAGCTCCTCTTTAAGGTATTGATGGGAACACATCTGTCTGGTCATGACATATCTTTACCATTTCCTTTGACAAACAGATTTAAGGGACAATTCTTTTCTTTCCAAGATAAGGATTAAAGTAGTTATCCTAAATCATCCTTGGAAAATCTTTGTCTTCCATCTTACATTTAGCCAGCTTTATTCCTTCCTCTAGTAGCTTTTAAATGAACTGATGGGTTATATTCATGGCAAAATTTTTATAAATTCATTCCCTGTTAGCTAAACTGTATACAAACATAAAGCAACCCATTAAAAATCAAGTTTGCCAGGATCTTTGTTTTAGTTCATGTTCTTTCAACTTACTGAAATTTCATTCCCTATTTAATACTACTTATTTCTCAGTATTTGATTTCATTATCCAAAGTCTTACCAAGAAAATAAAATTAATCTATCTTCCCCCAGTAAAACTTATAGCATACAATAGATTATAGCATAGAACAGATTAAATAAACTTCCCTTGTTTGCCAAGCTACAGTATACATCTTTCACTTTCCTCCCTCCCTATCTCCCTTCCTCTCTCCTTGCCTCCCGCCTTTCCTCCCTCCCTCCCTTCCTTTCTTTCTCCCTCCATTCCTTCCTTTCTCCCTCCATTCCTTCCCTTCTTCTTCCCTCCCTCTTTTCCTTCCTTCCTTTCTTCCCTTAAGGTGCACATTTTTAATGAAAGATGTTATACCATTTGGTTTTCTCACAGTATCTATAATAATAATTAAAATATTGAGTGTTTTCAGTATATGTGCATAGATAGAGCAAATACATACTTATGACAACAGCAAAACAAAGCAATATAATTTCCTCCACTGTGCCCTTATATATTATTATGGTTTATAACTTTGTGGCACACATTGTAGATAACTACCCAATATACTTGCAGAACATTAAATGTGGTGACCATATCTTATTACTTGTGTGTGATTTTAATTGGCATTATATACAATGAATGTGAATAAAACAACAGACAATGCAGTTGAAAGTATGGAAAAAATGAATATTAGAAATGAGCCAAGTAAATTTTATGGTGTAAATATGTTAGGATGTGCTTACCAGATGATTTTATTTTTCATTCATCTTTTACCATCCAAAAACAAGGAAGTACATTTTTCATTAATTATCAGAAGAAAATGCTCAGGGAATCCCTGTGATTTTACATCAGTGGTATGTTAATTTATTCTGCTGAATATTTGTTGAAATAGCAACTTCCGTGTAAAGAGATGGGGCAAATAGTGGGTGAATGAATAACATAATTCAGGTATAATTCTGCTAAATTAAAATCTGATATGCACTGAGATCTTCCTATGGGAAAAGCAATCTGCCTACCCTTAGTCAAGATCAACAAAATATCATCCCCATCCCACTCTACTATATTTTCTTCCCTGGTCTCGATGACACTATGTAGGCCATTTCCAAAGAAATCAAATAAATACTTTCCACTGCTTAGATCTGCATTATTCATACTGGACTAGTGCAAAAATTAAACAAATGTTAGAATGTAATTTACAGGGTGTGTATGCACACATGCACACACATGTGCACATACACTTTTATATGCAATTATTATCACCAGATATTTTGCAGTTTAAATTTAACTCACTTTTTAAATTTTAAAAGGAAAAATATAACCTTGTCTGGTCAAATTCTGTTGCTATCTAAACATTAATTCTGTAGTTTCTTACTCAAGTTATCTGAAGTACTAGGTTTGCTTAAATATTGGACCTATCTAATACTGAAAACTCATCTAAAGTGCTAAAATGAATAAGGAAGTAATTACAGATAAAGATGAAGAAAGAACCAATTTATTATACAGACAGAACAAATTTAATGGCAAATATTATAAACTGATAATTAGCAGGAAAGATTTTGTAATAAGAAATATTAAACTGGGTCTGTGAACAGAAGCAAACAGAATTTCTATTTTCACCTTCTTCTATGCCCTCAGCCTAGCAATCAGGACACAAGGAGGAAGAGGGAGAAAAATAAAATCTTAAAGATTTTGTACCTGATGAAGCCATTTTCTAAACCAATGGGAAATCAGATGATAGTGAAGGTTATAACAATTTTTATTACATTATTTTTTATACTGGACTCACCATTTCCCTTCTCTAATCTTAAGTAAGTATTGAGAAAAGAAAAATTTTGTAAAAATTAAGTATAGAATCACTTTTTATCTACAAAGAAAGGGTCCCAATGTTAGAAGATTGTCAGGGGATTTGTACTGGCTCTAAGTCGAAGAAACAAAATGTGGATTTTATGCTTCCTTCTGTGTTAATCATCCCAATTTCAGGGTTTTAACAAACCAGCTTAGCTATAATAACACTTTTTAAAAAAAATCTTCATTCCACTGTTAAAATATAATTCTGTATCTGATTTCAAAATTTTATTTGTGCTTTTATTCAAACCTAATATTATATAAATCAGCTTTATGTAAAGACAAAATTTCATGCAGGGAGGAATTAGAAGTTCAGTATTTAATGATGCAGCTTACGGGCATATTAATGTGAAAAGTTTCGTTAAGTTAAACAAGACATACTTAACCTCTAAATGGCTCATCAGCCCAGATACTGCAGCTCTGATTACCAACAGAGAAATTAAAATATACTGCTCTATCAACCCTGTCTTATTAGTCACCTCAGTGTGGCTTATACTTTCATTTAGGAGGTCAAACAACCTCACAACAGTCATTCTCACTTCAGTACTTTTTCCTTCTCCCCTGCCTCTCCTTCCTTACTCTTGTTTGTTTTCAAATAATCTACCTGTAGCCGAATATGTCCTTCTGTGGGATCCTACTAGAAAGTTGTACCCTATCATTTTGACATCTTTATTGTCATCATCATAATTACAGTTATCATTGCAATTATTTGATGTTTATTTCCATGTTTCCAGGATATTATAAGCAAGTTATGGTTTTCTTTTTACAGATAGAGATTTCCATAACCTATTTCTTCATCTGACATGCTGAATGTAAAATTAGAAAATAAAACCAGTGTAACCCCTTTGTGGTTATTCATGGTGCTGTTTACTTTGAATGTAACTGTATGATGGCTTGATGATTTTCTATGATATTCTTTTCCTTTCCTTAATTTAATCTTATTGTAATGATTAAAAAGTCAAGTCAAAATTATTTTTAAAGCAACAAAATGGGCAAGGATATGTTCAAAACTGAAGCACTTCAGGATCCTGTATTTTCATAAAATATGTAAGCTTGATAATTTTTATCTGTTCATCAAATCTCCATAAGTGTTTGAGAACAATGATTTTTAATTATATGCTAGAAGATAAAGCTCTGTGTTGAAAAATATTTTGTACCTTTTATTACATTGAAGCAGTACTACTGATAAGCATTGTCTTTCATCTGTCATCATCCATATAGTGATCTTCATTTTTATCCATGTTGCTATAAAATTTTACAAACCCAAGCTGTATTTAAATTTTATTCTTTTCAGTAGTAAAAATTAGCTCATAATGCCTTATATTTTCAATTTTTAAGGCTTAAACATTTTAATCTAGTCACTATCTTTATGAGACACAATGTAGAACCACATAATGTTAACATGTTTGGGATATATTTTGTCACATAGTATACGTTTTTAATGGATAAAATTAATGGATATATGATACCAAGATTCAACACAAAGAAGATAAACTGCTTAAAGTATTACTTTTTTGTATGAAGTACCTGTACTGTGTTAGGCATTAAATTAATTCTGTGAATCAAAGATAATAAGATAGTATTATTGCTTTGTTTTTGGTCATAAAATCTTAGGGAAAGTAATGCCAATAGTTGTATGTACATTTTATGAATTTTCTACCACAATACATATTCAAAATAAAATTATAAGAAGTATAATACTGTATAAGAGATTGCAATTAACCTGAGCCTTTAAAAATAAGAAGGAAGTTCCAAGAGGAAGTTTTGGAGGGGACAATTTCAGGTAACGCAATTCTTAGTTCATGTGCTGAAGTAAAAGAGAATTGAATAATTTGGTTGAATAAAGTATCAAAATTCAGAAAGATCAATTGAGTCTTGCTGTTATAGATGTATTTAATACCCAAAATATACCCTGCATTTAATTAGGGAAATATTTGAGTATTTTAAGTAGGTTTCTCCTCCTTTATTTAACATCTTGCCTTTGGATTTACCAAAAGCTTCTTATAAAGTAATTTTTTTTTCCTTTTTTTTTCATTCAAGCTCCCTCCTATGGTCCCACAGTGCCAAGCTCTCTTAGGCTGTTTCCATGACTGAACCAAATACTTGAGACTGGGTAACTTTAAAGGAATATAAACTTGTTTTCTCAGACATCTGGAGGCCAGTGAGTCCAAGATCAAGACCCTGGCAGATTTTGTGGGGTATTGAGAACTGCTCAGTGGGTACCTTGTTCTTGCATCATTAGGATCGGAACAATGTATTTTCATATGGTGGAAGGGATAGTAGGGGTGTGAAAGGACAGACTCCTTCTGTTAGGTTCTTTCATAAAACATCTAACCACACGCTCGAGACTTTTGAGACCGTCGTATTGGAGATCTTCAACATGAATTTATCAGGGGATATCGTCATTCAAATCATAGCATTGCCAATCTGCATAAAACTATGAAACTTATTATTATAGTATTCTTTTCCTGAAAGGCAAATCATCAAATTACTTAATATCTTTCTACAAAAATATAGGTTTTAATGAATTTATTTAAAACTCCTCCATTTGCTTTAATGCCTAAGTTTGTTTATCACTGAAATTCCACAATTCTAGAACCACCACCAAACACACACTCACACAACACACAAATTTCTCAAATGGATAATAAAGGGAATAAGGTTCAATTGCTTTTTCTCCAGCACATTATGCACCTAATTTAAAAGCAGATCCTGCTGACTTTTCTTCCAGCAACATCACAATGCCTTTTCTACTTCCTTTTCCACTCTGACTATATTTGTCCCAGTGACCACATCTCTGGGACAGTGAAAGAGCCTCTTAACTCACCTCAGTACTTTCACTCTTCAATCCTTTAAATCCATTCTTCATGTTGCAGCAAAAGGATCTTATAAACACATGCTATAGCTTTACTTTACCACGTTCCCTGTCACTCGGCATCATTAAGCCACTCTTTCTCACTGGCTGTCCCTTGGGCTCTAAAATTCTGTCCAAAGTATTTTCTCACATATCTTTATGTCATGAGTACACTTTTCTCAGAAATGTCTTTTTATTTATTTATCTCTGTATTGCTGATATTGAAACTTGGACCCTGCACATAGTAGGCAAGTATTCCACCTCTGAGTTACATACCCAATCCTTGGTTTTCATGACAGGGTTTCACTATGTACTTCATGTTGCCCATAGACTTGCTGTATACCAAAGACTGGTCTCAAATTCACCATCAGCAGTGAGATTACAGTAGACACTTGGTGTCATGGTAATGTGGTTCAAGCAAACTGCCTGTGAAGAGAAACTGCAAATGCTCAGGACGCATGGAGCTCAGTGCTTTAAAGTGACTCAAATTTACCCGCACCATTCGAGAAGTAGAGCTGTGAAATCATAACTTCAAACCTCATGGAGTAAGCTATATAACTATCACAAACCCAATTGTTTTACACACTAATACTGCTTACCAAAAACTAGATGCTTAAAACCTCTTTGTCCCAATACTGTGTTTACTTGATTCATATTTCCTACAATGTCACTAAATTCCACTAATGACGTGCATCATTTTAGCAGATCTAAAATTTTCACATTATCATTTTAAATTAAACACGTTATATTATACTTTGAGAAGATTACCTTGTTTGGGGGCACCACTTGACTTGTGGACAGATCACACAATAGTTTAAACACAACTGATGACAATGCAAGACTGTGAGCTTCTTTTCATGTGATATACACATGATAGTTTAAAAACTTTCTTTTGAGTTTTAAAATTTATTATTATTTTGAATGTGATTGGTCAAAACTACATGTAATAAATCAATGAATAAAGCAGGATTACTGTTAGATGCATGCATCATGCCTGGAAATCACGCCTGAGTCTTCAATAAAACTTCCAGTGAAATATCTTATTTATTTCTTACATTCTCTCTTCATTTAACTCTCAAACATAGCTTTATCTTGAAAGTGTTATTGTAATTAGATGACTTTTTTGCTATGTTTAAGTATTTATTTTTTGTTTCCTGCTTTCAAATATAAAAACCAGACTATTAACCTTTGATAGCAAATATCATGGTCATACAATTTCACAAGTAAATGAACCACATATTTAGGGAATAAAAAAGTATACATATTTTGGACACAACCCCAATATCAGTGTAACTTCAGGCAAATAGAGGATTTGTTCTTTAAAGATGCTTGTTATTGATATTGGTCAAATGTTTGAAACAACTGCCTCTCCATAGAAGTCATTTCAAACGTCTTTGTTGAGAAATTGAATGACCTGTGTTTGAGAAAAAAGAGAGACTCCCACGCATAATGGATATCCCAGAGCAACTCTACATTATGGTGAAATCCAGGTATCCCCAACAATTTCTAGAGAGTAATTGTAGATAGCAGCTGAATTGTCATGTATCACCATGAAGGGTCAAACTGATCCTTTAACAGAAGGAGTAAAGTAAAAACAAAAAAAAAAGTGCTATGGCTTGGCAAAACAAATGATATCAACACAGAGGCCAGGGAGAACTCTAAGGACAGCACAGAGACTAATATTTTAATTTTAGGGCACTTGCTTGCCACAGTACATGAAAAAACATAAGCTTCTCTTAAACATGCATTTTAGATAGCTAGAGATCAACTCTTTTCATACTGAAAAGAAAGTTAGTATCTTGTGCCTGATTCTGTCTTAATCACCTTTCCATCAATATCATAAAATACTTGAGAAAATCAAACTAGAAGAGGACAAGTATTTTCTGCTCATGGTTTTAGATGTTTCAGCCCATAGATGGCTGGCTCCGGAGCTTCTGGGTCCATGGTGAGGGAGAACATCACGGGGACCATGTGGTGGAGCAAAGTGGTTGATCTCATGGATGACATAGCATAGGATGGAGGGGGAGAGTGGGAGGTCAGGTATCAATATACCCATCAAAGACACACCACCAATAATGCATTTCTTCCAAGTAGATTACACCTCCTAAAATTTTCACACCTCCCCATAGTGCCACCAGCCGTGGACCAAATCTTTAACACATGTACCTTTGTGGGACATTGCAAATCTAAAGCATAATAGAGCCTAAGCAGTTTTATTATTTTCTAGATAAGATTTTCTTCACAGATTACTGACATGACACTGCTGCTCTGATGATCTCATTGCATTTTTTTAACTCCAAATGCATTTTTTGTATATTCCAAAGGGAAGCTTGAAAGCATTCATAATACATAGGCTTGTCTGTTTCAGATAAAATGACAGGCTGCTATAATTCTTTCTGCTACTATAGTCAAATAAAAAAGATTCACTTTTGCAAAAATTCAGAAATACCTTCCTTTCATTCCTAGTTTGCATATTGATTTCAGTTTTAAATCAGTAAATTTTAAAATTAAAATGCATTTTTTGTAAAATTTCCCAAATGCGTCTCTTATCTTTTCATCTAAGTAAATTCCTTGTCTTATTTAAAATGCGAACAAAATTGTGTCTGAAATATTTGTATCTGACAAATATATAAGATATTTTTCTTTCTGCAAAATTTTCCAGAGCATATACTGCAGCAATAACTCTGTCCGGGATTCAGTTGGAAATAAAACCAGTCATTAAGCATTAAAACCACTCACTTGGCTTAATTGCCATACTTACATGATTTCTCATTATGCTTGACTCTCTAGAGATGGTTGCTGATGGAGAAGGACTTTCTCTTTATGTCTGTTCATCACCTGCTCTGAAACCAATTTGGGTTCATAGAAAAAATGGAAGTTTTTACAACCTGATTTCCACCCAGCCTTGTTCACAAGATTGTTAAAATTTTCATTTCCAACAAACTTGTCTGATTGGAAGTTCACATAATTTTAGACTAGTCCAAAGAGTGCAGGAAAAGATTTTGACTTACTTATTCAAAAATGGGGTCATAATCATAGTTCACAGTTTTCTTGGTCTACAAGTTTTAAATTGTGCATTTATTGAATTCCCTCAGAATTTGAAAATAGCCATATTATATCAAAAATAATGATACTTTGAAATTTTATTTATAGTTTCATATACTGCATATTGAGATTATCATAGTAAAAATTCCACAAAATGCTATTTTTGCGTAATTAGAAAATGGAGCACAGAAAGTTCACAAGTTTGTTTCCTATAATAATATCAGAATTTTTGATATCTCAGATATCACTAAAAAATTAGAATATTTTCATTTTTCTAAGGAACAACAAGCCTTTGATGATGATACTAATCAATACTTGAAAATATGAAAACCTGCTTTGGTAGGATATAAATTTTGTTGAAATGCCTGTAGAGAGGCTATACATTTATGCCAAGGGACAGTTAACTTTTGAAGTGGTACACGATTTAGTGAGTCCACCTGATGTTTGAACTTAATGCCAAAATTTTGGACAATATTGAAAAGGGAACCCCATAAGTAAGTCAGGTGTACACTGGAAACTGGAAACATCTTATTTCCTGGAAAAGGTATGAAATGAGAGGAAAATAAGAAGAACTTTAATAAGACAAAAATATGGAATTCTAAATATTTGTTGCACTTGTTCCATGAACTTGAAAATTTCTATTATTTAATCATTGAAATAATCTTTGCATATTAAGTAATTCAAACCTGAGATTTGATCAAGTATCCATTAGCAAGTATTTTATCCTCCATTTATCTGACTCTAATTGTCATTCTGTATTCAATTTACAACTCTAACTGACATAGATACTAGTAGTCACACATGATCAGGGTACAGTTATATATCTGAAATAAAATAACATTATTTTACCATGTACAAATATGGTGTAATAGAAATAACACAAGAACATGTTTCTGGAGAGAGAGGATATGTCACAACACATTTTCCCCAAAAGATCACTAAAAGGATTATTGTTTACAGTAAATTAGGACAAATTTGAAGTATAAATATGTGACACATAGCTATCATTCTCTCTACTTCCCCCCAAAACTCTCTAAGGAATGTTGCTTGAAATGTTTTATAAACATTCAACTAAAACTCAAAATGTTGGAGTTTTTTTCAGTTATTACATATTACCTTTAAGAAGCAGTAATACAGGAATAGGTAGAAAATCCAAAACATGAAACCATTTGATGTCCCCACTCCAGAGGAACTAATACAGAAACCTTAAAGCAACAGAGGTTATCATGAGCAGGGGATCAGGAACCAATGTAAAGATCAGTTAGAGTTGAATCAACATGGGTTGTAACACATGGGTACATGAAAGCAATGCTAGGAATCTTTCTGTATAGCTATCCTTAACTCAACTAGCAAAAACACTTTGTCTTCCTAATTATGCTTATGTAATTTCTTCAACAAAATTAGTGATAAGGGCAGAACAGGACCTGCCTGGAACTGGGGGAGTGTAGAGGGGGAAGGGGACAGGGTGGAGAAATGAACCAAACAATGTATGCACATGTGAATAAATGAAAAAAATAATAAATAATAAAAACAAATAAATAAATTTTTTAAATAAGCAGAAACAAAATAGAATATGATGTTGTTAGAAATCCAAAACCGACAGTAGTTAACAGAAAAGTGTTTTGGAAATAAGTTGAAACCACAAACTCTACCTGGAAAATTTCATGGAATAAACAGAATGACCCAAAATGTTCTTTGCAAGTCTGTCCTCATCTCTTGTCTATAAAGTCTACTTTAGAGTCATTTTCCTTAAGAGGACTTCAATGAAAACTGATGAATGCACACAGTTTCAGATGTAGCAATGTCACCTAACCACATATTAATTCCAATGTGACTGAGACAAATGTGGAGAGACAGACATTAACAAATAGTAATCAAAAGGAAAAACTCTTGACTTCATGGCCTGAGGTTACATTTCAGTGATGTATATAAACTGGGTCATGAAGTTAAGAAATAAAAAACTCAGCAGTTTCAGAGTAGCTCAGTTTTAGTTGCCAATTGAATGCTATCACCTCTGCTTGTTCATTGACACATGCCCTATTAATGGATGATTCTATGTAATCAAGAGCATCACATATATATCAAATTTATTTAAGTATTATCACATGACTGTATAAACCTCATTATAGGCTACCATTTTTTATTTTAAGATAAATAACTGATCTTCCCCTAAAAGAAGATAGAAGGATGTCATACTTGCTGTATTAAGCACGATAATGTGAGGACAATCAAATGCAGTAATGGAACTGAGCAGCATTTCCAGCCAACAAGTCACTATGGTTTATCCAATTAACATCAATGTTGCATGCACTTTTACATACAACTTCTCAATAAACAAGACAAAATTGCTTCAGTGTGTGACTGAAGTGTGATTCGTCATAGAAAAGTAATTTAAAAGGAAATATTTTCAGCAACATAAAGGAAATGGGATTGAAATGGAATAGCCTTATGGAATGCAACAAATTTAAAATACAAGTAATGTGTTCAGTTTTGGAACATATTCTGTGCACACACTATAGTTGAAATGTGAAAAAGAAGCTTGAACATTTAAGTATGCAGTGAGGACATTCCTGGGTTACTAACTAGTAGGGTAACTAAGTATGATATGAACAGAATAAGGTCTGAGTAGGAGAGGAACAAGAGAATGAAGTTCCAACACTTTTGAAATTTTCCAACGCATAAAGACTAAGGCAGTATATTTCCATTTTTGGAATTAGCAGCAACTAAATAAGGGAAAATAATTGTAATGAATGTAAGATTAGTGATATTATTATCACTTTCATTGATGATTGAGTGAAAACTCTCCTCTTAGATATTTTTTAAAATATCAAACCCCTTGGCACTTGTTATCCTACAGTTGCAGATCCTCAATATTACACAAATAACTAAAAACTAGGAGATAAAAAATCAAGGACCAGTTTTTCTCCCCATACACATGTGCACCACAGTCTTTTGATGTCTACATGCATACATTAGCTAATTCAGGAAACAAAAACTGATTTATTTAACAAATCATTGAATGTTACAGTGAGCCTTACTTCTTTTCTCTATGGATGTCATAAACTTATTGTTATGAAAAATTAACAAGTGCATGGGTGATTTCTGTCAAACTAATTTATGATATATGAGTACTCTGAGTGGTAGGAGAAAAGAGAAAGCTGTTAAAAAATTTGTTTAGATAATAGGCCTATTTTATTTTAAGCATGTAATAATGAAAGGGCTAAGGACTTCAGAGTTGGAGAGACCAAAGTTTAAATCCTGACTCTTCTCTTTTAACCAATGGGACTTGAGGAAATTAAATGCATTAAGTCACTTTGCATTCTGTGGAAGTGGAATGATAGCATTTAACTCTTATCTTTTGTTATGCTGAAGAAGTAACAAGTATTAATACTTAGCGACATATTACAAGTTCCAAGAATTCTGAATATCTTAGTGCTTGACTGTCAGCTATTGTACATATGCTGGAACAAGTAAATTAGTAAGAGATGGAACCTAGCAATAGAGACTCAGTTTCACTTGAGTAATAAAATTTTACCACTCGTTAAATATTGGTTGCAAATACTTCTACTTTATATCAAATACATTTATACATCTTATGAATGAACAAATGACAGGAGGCAAAAGTACCTCTATCAATATTTGTCAGAAAATAATCATAATAAATAATATGACAATAGAATAAGTCCACTAGGAAAAATAATACAGCCCAGAAAAATAAAATGTTCTGGGACACTTCACAACTTTATATTATGAGAAGAAGGTCTCATGGTGTGAGATTTGAACAAGCCCATGTAGAAGATGAAGATTAAACCATGGGGAAATAGTGGGAGAACATTCTGCAGAGTTCAAAACATGGTTGGACACAACAGAATGTGTGAAATTTTCTGGCCTTTAAGATTTGTGACAATAGAGGAGGTAAACCAGAGAATTTAAAAAGAAAAGGAATAGTTTTATAAGAAGAGTAACATTGAAATTATTTTGAATGATGGGTAAGATGTGATTCATCTTTCAGCAGAAGTGATATGATCTATCTTTGTGTCACAATAAATTTTTGTATGTAAATGCTGTATTGAGAGTGTAATAACTTAATAATAGGGATGGAGAAGATCAGGTGAAAGTCATGGAGCCACTGACGGATGAGACAGGTAGTAGAAGTTGAAATTAAGGGGAGGAATGTTTGGATTCTGATTAAATTAAAGGTAGAAGGAAGGGATTATTATTGGAATAGATGTGAATTTAATTTTTTAAAACCCAGAATTGGAAAGATGTTATGGACCTTTCTTACATAAAAAAGAGGTGTA
Organism: Castor canadensis; assembly: GCF_047511655.1. Taxonomy (NCBI): domain Eukaryota; kingdom Metazoa; phylum Chordata; class Mammalia; order Rodentia; family Castoridae; genus Castor; species Castor canadensis. The sequence continues at coordinate 157,355,705 of NC_133391.1, read as the reverse complement.
GGAAAAATAGCTTTGATCTAGTAACTAGATCAGTCAAACAGATATAGAACTAAGGCTTAATGAATTTTTTTGAGAAATCTCATCACATTAGGTTTACAGACCATCTGCAATTTTTTTGTGCAAGTTATTTGGTAGGGATAAAGGTAATACTTTAACAAAACACATGCATTCATTCAAAATATAATGTTTATTAAAGTCTACCATTTCCATATTGTATTGCTATTTCATTTCCATCATGAATTAGGTAATTTTCTACTTGAGATTTGAATTGTGGATTCCTCTTCTGGTATATTTGTCTTATATGTATTTGAGCCTGTTTTAGTTACTGGAGGGCTGGATGAATATGTAAATGAAGATTCTTGATTTATTCTCTGGAAAATTTTGGTTAATCTTGACCTTAAATATTCTATGATCTTTGAGAATCTACATTAATTTTGACAAAAAGTACCTGGGATTTTATTAGGGTGCTAATAAGTGTAGAAATTAATTTGAAAATAATTGAGAAATTTAAATTATTTAGTGTTGTAATCTATAAATTAATATACATCAATATGTATAAGTTTAAATATATGTTTAAGGACACAGAGGTGAATATAGTTATAGATTGAGAACGTGAACATTTATAATAAGATTTTTTTCTTGATTTTAAGTGTAAGTTAATTCTATTATGTTACAAACTTTATTTTATATTTGTTCTTTGTCTAGGGCCAAAATTAACTTTGTACATTAACCTTATATACATCATTCATTGATTCTGATAGATTGTAATTTCTATTGAATTTTTCTTCTTAGAAAATTTACAAATTTTTAACTTATATTTTCATCCGTTTTATATTATAGGACAGTTTCCACAGGGAAATAATAAGCACAAACATTTATAACACATAGCTTTTTCTTACTCCTAAACTCAAGGCAAGATATTTTCAATACCTTACCACAAAACATTACTATATATTTATACATATATGTATAAATATTTAAATATATTAAATATGTATGTATAAATATATTTTTAAACATAAGTACAGATTATATGTTTATATATTTAGATATAAATATTTAAATTTATAAATTTAAATATATATGTATATGTAACAAACTAAGCATGTTCACATCTTTTCACAGTCTGTTTTATTTTTGTCATTGATGAGCTAAAAATTTTTATCAAGTGCATGCTTTTATATCCATAGGGATCAGTATATATGAATATATGTACTTTCTAATGTAATAATCTACCCATTTTGTTTTAATTAGTTAATTTGTTTAAAGTTTCCTTTCAGATTGCATCACAAATGGAAGAGTAGGAAGCTGCAATGGACCATCTTCTCACGGAAATACCAAGTATATGAGCTAAAACTGTCAGCATCGATTTTATTGGAATGTTAAAAATAGTCCAGAAATGCAGCAATGAAACAGATGTTTGCTTCACAGAAAGGTGACTGAAAGAGAGCGGGAGAACTTTACGATATTTTGATTACCATTACTCATTCCTATTTTCTCTGCTCAGTGAGTGGATCCTGATTTCAGAGGATCTACTCCTCACCCAGCTTTTTCTTCTTTTAATGCTTTGACCTGTCTGGTAGATCTCTGAAAGACTAAAGTAAAGGACCTACATCTCTTATTATTTCCATCAGGTTGATAGCACACCACAAGTTTGTGAAAAGTAAAAGAACTAGTCACTGCAAAGAATAACTGGGAAAAATACTGCAATGGGGAATTGCATAGGTGAAAATCTGGAACCTGAGATACAATGGCCAATAAGGTATTTGTAAAACACATACAAAACTTAACAAGATAGAAGCCCACATTAATTCCTCAAATTAAGTTGGTGCTCATGTAGACCTGAGAAGACTGAGGCTCTCTCCTTCTGCTTGTTTTCAAGCCATGCACAAGTAGGAAGTGAAGGAAAATGCTGACTTTTAAACTATCCAGTGAAGTGTGGTCAGAATGATGACAGACAAGGCCTAGGTAGAAATATTGACTCTTCCTTCCTTTCACTTCTTAAAATTTTATCTCCAGATAGTTAAGGAAATATTTTTGAAACCACAAATTACACATAAGCTAATGAACAAATAATTCAGTCATCAAACACAATACAAAGAATACAGGCTTCACAGAACATTGTAGAAAAGACACTAAACCTGAAAACCACACTAACCTATAACATGAAGCAGTAAAAAAAACCCTAGGGTGAGGAGAAAATCCTGTATCCATTACTGCCACATCATAATATTCTAAATGCTCTGTTTTAAAAAATAATAACATGAATGATTATAAGCTACAAGGCACAAAAAGAAAAAGAAAGCATGTCTCCTTCATAGGAAGATGGAGAAATTAGTGTTAACACTATCTAAGAAAGCCAAAAGATAAAGTTTACTAGACAAAGACTTTAATTCTACTCTACTACCTATGTTCTAATAACTAAAGAAAACATGGACAACTTAAGGAAATAAGGAAAGCAGCATGTAAATAAATAAGAATCAAAATAGGAAAATATAAAAATAATCAAGAAGAAATTCTGGAGCTGAAATGTAAAATAAGAGAAATTTTAAAATGTCACTTGAGTATATCTACATCAGTATATCTACACAGAAAGATACAAGATGTCATTTGAAATTATCTAATTTGAGAATAAGAAAATAAAAAGAATAAGATAAGATGAACATCCCCTGAAAAAGCCCTGGTATTCTATCAAGCACACCAAACTATGATTCTTCCAGAAATGTAAACTAATACCAGGAAAAATTGCATGCCAATAGTATAAATAAAAGACAAATCCATAGAACCACAGAAATCACTGCCCTGTCATCCCCTCTGCTATGTGAAGGCATAGAGCTAGCATCTCTAGAGGATGCAGTAACAAGGGACAATACTAGAAGCAGAAAGACTGGGTCCTCATTAGACTCTACACCAACAGAGCCTGTTCATGTACTTACAGCCTATGGAACTCTCAGTTTTATAGTTTTCTATTAATTAGCTAGTCTCAAGGATTTTGTTACCACAATATAAGATATTCATTTTCTTTCCTTCCTCACTACTTCTGTTTCTCCTTGGTGCTCTGAAACTTTGATACCAATGGAGCTACTCCTTCTACCATCAGGACATAGTCACACCTGTAAACCCTGTGTTATTTGATGTACTTAATTCTTTTGAAAATTTGCTAATAGAGATGAGCCTTCTGCTACTTTAATTCAAATGATTTCACATCCATTATTTATTTATTTACTCACTTATTTGTTAATATCCCTTTGAAGAAAAAAGTAGAGTTTAAATTTATTAGCATATATACAGTAACTGTTAAAAAAGACATATCCACCTTTATGCTATTCTCCTTACTTATTTAATCAAATGACTGTGTCCATGTACTTTGGTAATCATGACCCATAAATTGCATGGAAAAAATAGATCAGCAGGAAAGGATCTGCTGACATAGGCAATATTTCATAGGAGGCAAGTATTATCTTTTCCTGCATTATTAATTTCCTATAATATTAACCTTTATGAGGAATGATACTCAAGCATGTCAAAAAAACTTAAAAGAATACTTTGAATTTATTTATTATAAAGTTTTTGTTCTTACAAAGGAAATAGAATTTTCAATGCATAAAATGTGTTCATAGAGGTTTCCCTGCTTTACCTGTGTGGTGCTGTTATCTATTACTTTGTACGTACTGTATGCACAAAAATGAGTTTAAAATGAATAAAGTGATAGATTTTTGCACCTTCTGATTGTGTCACCTCAATTTAACTAGACTTGTTTCTGCATGGTAAAGATATACTAATTGCTATTTTAAACTTTGCCTTCTTCCAAGTACAAAGAAGCTAGAAACACACATCTCAAAACTTAGTTACCTGTACATTAATTTCACTTATTTTTGTTGAATACCAAGTTTGGGAAGTGCTGGGTTAAACACCCTCTCCTTTGTCATTATTGTGTCAGGTCCCTACAAGATTTGTATAGACTCCTAATTATAATTCCATTTTTCTGACTCCAATGGGCCTTCAGTTGATCATTTGAAATTATTTTCATTCATTTGACTGACAATAACTTGATAATAATGTGAAGAAGTTTGGCAGTTTTTTCTTATAAATAATTTTGAAACATTATTTCTAATTGTATATTTAGCTAGTCATACAAAGTTACAGTCTTTCTATGATATAGTGAAGGAAAATGAAAATACATGAGAAAGCACACATGGGGAAGAAATATCATAAGTTTCAACTATATACTATGCAAAATAATATATCATTTTATGTTTCATACTTGGTTAAGACTTTTTTGAAAATTTCAAACTATAATATATGAATTGCTAACTCACAAACAGGCCATCTGCATAAATACAAAATGGAAGAGATTATCAAGCCACATTTTACCAAAAGCTGGAATTGGGGAAGGGGCCAAAAGAGAGAATGGTGGGGGGAGGTGAATTGAAGTATGATATATTTGATATGTTGTAAGAACTTTTGCAAATTTGATTTTGTACCCCTAGCACAATAAAAAATATTCAAATGAGAGATAAAAATTGTCATTAGCATTTGTATCTTAAATCCATGAATTCTTTTACGGTTTTTAAATAATTAAATCATTTTATAAATAAATATATAGAAGTAATAATAAAGGAGTAATGAAACAATTAAATTTTTCATAGGAAAGTCAAGGATTCCTCTTTGCATTAAATAAATACTTGCACGCAAATCTCAAAAACATGACATAATATCATTTATTGTCCCTTGATCAAGACAAATGCTTCAAATCCTCTTCACAAAACAGTATGTGATGAACCCCTTCCTGCTGAATAGCTAACTGTATAAGAATACCATTTTTATTCTTTAGAAAAATGTTTTATTCAATATTTCACATAAAAATTCACTCATTATATATTCATGGAAGCAGTCTTAGTTAGAAACTTCACTTTTACGATTAAGCTTCTGATTAATTTTCAGCTGTGTTGACTAATACAGTAGTTTCTTGGCACCTGCAGCTCTTTCGGTTTGAAACAGCAAGTTGTGTAAAGATCAAAATTAAGATCCTTACTTACACAGCCCGTGTTCTGAGTGCTCTGTAGTCACATAGACAACAGCAATTGCTTCACAGGAAAGCACACACCTCATTAAAAAGTGTGTCCAATTCCTCCCTTCCAGCCCTCTGTACATTATTATTATGTTATTATTCATTACACTTAGCTGTAATCTGGACTGATCACATATATTGTTTTGCTATCATTTTTGAACAAATTGTTATCCATTAGATAAATTAAGAATAATAGTAAAATATTGTTTTATCTTTGTTTTTCTCTGTCACTCTTCTACATGTAAAAGCACATTTCTAAACTGAATCATTTTTTTCTCTGATAAACATCTTTAAACATTTTTTACAAGGTAGATCTATTGGCAACAAATATTTCCATTTTTTTTCACCAGAAAAAGTATTTTTAACCTTCATTTGAAGGATTAGTCTTTTGAATATAGAAATCCAGTTTGGTGGGGTTTATTTTTCTTTTTGCTGTTTCAACACATTAAATATCTTGCTTGAAGATTTCTGTATGACATTAAATTCAGTGTGATTCTGTTCTTTAACCTCTATAAGCAAAGTGTATTTCTTTTCTACTCCTTCCAGGACCTTTCAAGACAGGCTTTTGTGTTTGGTTTTCTGCAGTTTGACAATAACACCCCCTATTATAGTTTTGTGTGCACGTATTCTGCTTGATCCTGAGATTTCTGAATCTACAATTTGGGGTCTTATTAATATTATAAAATTATTAGCCATTATTAAACAAAATATTCCTTTTTCTCTACTGGTATTTCCATTGCATATACATCACACTGTTCATAATTGTATCAGTTCTTAGACTTGGATGATGATTCTTTTTATTCTTCTTTCACCCCTTCTAGTTTTTGAGATTGTGAAGTGTTTATAGACAAATCATGTATCTCACTGATCCTTCAGAGATTCAAGGCATACTGGTGAGTCAATCAGGGACATTATTTCTGCTGTAGTAGTTTTGATTCCTTTCATTAATGAACTCTGTTCTATAGCTCACATAACTCTTTTCACATTACTCGTAGCCCTGACATGTTGATCACCTTTCTCAGTCTCATAATTACAAAACTTCTGTTATATCTGACTCTGGGCTCAGATGCTTAATCTGTGCCTTTGAGCAGTGGTTCTTTAAAACTTTAAATTGGTATATATTAATAGTACAAAGTGGTTTGTTTGTAATATTTACATGCATATCTATAATGTACTTTGATCAAATTGACCCCTTCTATTACTGTTCTCATCCTCTCTACGCCCTTTTTAAAACAGTTTGAACAGGTTTTATTGTTCTATTTTCACACAGGAATGCAAACCACTGTGATCATATTTACCACCCATTCATCCTCTTCTTTCATCCTACCTGCCTCACCGGTTCTCAAAACAGTCCTCATTTCACAGTTCTGTCTTTCAGACATGAGAGAGACACATGCAGTATTTGTCTTTATAAATTTGGCTTATCTTTCTTAACATGATAATCCCTAGTTGATTTATTTTCCTCCAAATGACATAATTTCATTTTTCTTTATGACTGAAAATTACTACATTGTGCATACATACCAACTTTTCTTTATCCATTCATTGGTTGATGTGTACCTGGTTGGATTTGATAGTTTGGTTTTTGTGAATAGTGCTATTGTAAACATGGATGTACAAGTTTCTCTAGTGTATTCTGACTTACATTCCTCCAGACATATGCCCAATGGTGTAACAGGCCCATGTGGTAGATCTGTTTTTTGTTTCTTGAGGAACCACAATACTGATTCCCATAATGGCTACACAAATTTACACTCCCACCACAATTGTATAACAGTTCCTTTTTGCCAATGTTCTCACCAGCATTTGTTCTCATTTTCTTGGTGATGGTTATTCTGAATGGGTAAGATGGGATTTCAATGTGACTTGAGATTTGCGTTTCCTTTATGACTGAGGAGACTGAACATTTCTTCAAGTGTTTTCTCAGCCATTTTTACTTCTTTTGAGAATTATTGGATTAGTTAATTTGCCCATTTAATTGGATGGCTTGTTCTTTTTAATGTTAAATTTTTCAAGCTCATTTTACACTCTGAATATTCATCTTTTGACTGATGAACAGCAGGGAAATATTTTCTTCCATAAAATAGTACATCTGTTGATTCTTGAAATTTTTTCATTTGATATATAGAAGCTCTTTTATTTAATGCCATTCCTGTTGTCATTCTTTTCTGAATCAATTCTTTTCCTATATTTTCTCCTAACAGTTATAAAATTTGAGTATTTACATTAAGGTCATTGATCCATTTTCAATTTATTTTCATACAAGATAAGAGGGGATTAGTTTCAGCTTTCTACATGTGGATGATATCCAGTTTTTCCAATACCATTTGTTGAAGAGAGTATCTTTTCCCTAATGTGAAAGACCTCTACAAGGAAAATTATAACATCTTGAAGAAAGAAATTGAAGGCACTAGATGATAGAAAGATCTCTTGTGTTCATGGACTGGCAGAAATGATATTATGGAAATATCTATTTTACCAAAATCTATATACAGATTCAATGATATCACAATCAAAATTATGATGTTACTTTTCATGGAATTAGAAAAAGCATTTCTACAATGTATTTGAAAGTACAAAAGACCCTGAATAACAAATGTGATCCTGATCAAAAAGAGCAATGTTTGGATTTATCACAATGCCTGATTTCAAACTATATTATAGACCCATCTTAAAAAAAATAGAATTTTGCTGATAAAAAAATAGACATGTAGACCAATGAAACAGAATAAGAAATCCAGAAATAACCCCAGTCTTCTGAAAGTATTATTATTGTGCACTGTACCAAGCCTTACAATATTTTATAGAAAGAAAGCATGATGATATGTCATATAAAAGGTTCTGAGGTCAAAAGAATTTAAGATAAGTAGTTAACATTTATACAGTGAAGGCTAAACTATTTAATATTTGTTATAATTTTGGGGGCTACACACAAAAATCTCTTTTGTTGACTCGTTATTTTGTAAGTAGGGTCTGAGCCTTACAGTTCTTTAATCTGTAATCCACCTTTGTGCAGGAGCCAGTAATATGTGGTGATAGGTGTGGGAAATGGTACATATTCCTTAAGGCTATGGTTAGGGCTATTTTAGTGTGCCTTAACTTTGTGCTGTAAATTTCAAAAGTGTTTCTTATCTTCCCCCCAACTGCACATTATGTTAGATTAGAAGGGTGGTGGATGGAACTGGAGAACATCATCTTAGGTGAAATTAGCCAGGTCTAGAAGGACAAAAATCACATGTTCTCCTTCAGATGTGGATTACAGATCTAAAACAAATGCAGTAATATTATTGGACATGGGTCACACACTAAGGGGAGAACGTGCACAGGAGGAATAGGGAAAGAGAAGGAAACCTAAAACTTGAATGGATGTGTTTGATGTGCTTACTGTAGAGGAGTGAAAATAATAATTTTTTTAAACTTATGAACAACAGAAATTAACTTCTTAAATTTATTTTTTAGACGTTATATTTTAGAAGGCTTACCTGGAGAGAACAAATACATTTAACAAGTCAAGAACTCAGTAACAATTTTATAATTTTATATATATATGTCATACACATATTAACTTAGTTGTTACCCTGGGGAATAAAACCTTGAATGTTTTCATAGTCAAGATAGCAGGCATACAGAATTACCAAAACCCCCTAGATTTTTACCAGTTTGGGGTACAGTGTCAGTGACCACAAACAGTCAAACAGTCATCTTTTTTTTTTAATGTTTAGTTGTGTTTTATATATATATATATATAAATATATATTATATATATATATATATATATATATATATATATATATAAGATGAAATAGATGTAGCCTAGATTCCAACTAACAGAACTGTAGCAAGGGCAAGCCTCTCCCATCTGGATGGCACTGACCATTACATCTAAATGTCTTACTGATGAACTTTATGTGTATAGAAATTAACTGTATAACATTTTAGATTTCCAGAGGTTGGGAAGCCCAAGAAGGCACCAGTAAATTTTATATCTGGTGAGAGCTTTAGCTCTGCTTCAGAGATGGGGCCTTCTCACCTTGTTCTCACCTGATGGAAAGGGATCACCAAGACTTGGGTTATGTAAGTGATCTAATCCCATTATAAAAGCTCTGCTCTTACCACCTAATCACTTCCCCCAAATCTTCACTTGTTAATACTACACTGGGGATTAAGTTTCAGCATACAAATTTTGGGGGAAGGGAGAGACTTCAGAGAGAACCCTTAAACATTCACAGTTTAATAGAAAAACTTCAAGAAGACAAGAAAGACCTCTCTGCCTATGTTCCACTCAACAGCACTCACAATGAAGGGTCACAGTTCCACTAACACATGCCTGCCACCACAGATAAGACATACACATATATAAAGTATTAGTGACATTTCTGTAGAGTCACATTAGAAACAAAGTACATTTGCTATCTCTGTTTCAATTATATCTATTTATGATTATGTATCAACTATATAATCCTTTGTGATTTAACTCATCTACTGTCTGCTTCTTTACATCTAGTCTCTCCTTGACCCATTCATATCTGAGAATGTTCTTACCAAAATCATGAATGACTCTCACCAATGTCCTGTTGTTCTTGTCTTCTCAGGAGTACTTAAAAGTTTCCATTCCTCCTTGAAATTTTCAAATGTTAATTTCTGACAATACAAACCAGAAGCTTCCTACCACTTCAGTGGCTATTCCTCCTTCGTTACCTCTGATGACTTCCTCCTGGAGTCCCCAGGACACTGTGTGTCCTCTTTTCCTCAATCTACACAATTTCCCTAATGATCTTACAAAGTACCATGTAGTACTTTTGCTTTTAGTGCTGGAAATTAAATGCAGAGACTTATGCAAGCTAGGCAAGTGCGCTATCGCTGAACTATACCTCCAACCAAAACCCAATGATTTTATTATTATTATTATTATTATTATTCATTTATTCATATGTGCATACATTGTTTGGGTCATTTCTCCACCCTGCCCCCCTCCCTTATGTGCTCCCCCACTTTCCCAATCAGTTCCAGGCAGGTCCTGTTCTGCCTTTATCACTAATTTTGTTGAAGAAAAGACTCAAGCCTAATAAAGAAGACAAAGCATTTTTGCTAGTTAAGTTGAGGATAGCTATACAGAGAGATTCCTAGCATTGCTTTTATGTACACATGTGTTATGACCCATGTTAATTCATCTCTAACTGATCTTTACACAGTTTACTGATCCCCTTCTCATGATAACCTCTGTTGCTTTAAGGTTTCTGTATTAGTTCCTCTGGAGTGGGGACATCAAATGCTTTCATGTTTTGGGTTTTCTGCTTATTCCTATATCTCCTGTATGGGCTCTCTCCTTGTCATGTGATATAAACCCAACCACATTGCTGCATTTGCCTTAGATCTAAAGTCCTCAAATGAGGGAGAACATACGAGTTTTGGTCTTCTGAGCCTGGCTGACCTCACTCAGAATGATGTTCTCCGGCTCCATCCATTTACCTGCAAATGATAAGATTTCATTCTTCTTCATGGCTGAGTACAAGTACAAGTACCACATTTTCTTGATCCATTCATCAGTAGTGGAGCATCTTGGTTGTTTCCATAACTTGGCTATTTTGAATAGTGTTGCAAAAAACATGGGTGTGCAGGTGCCTCTGGAGTAACCCTGGCAGGTCTGTATTTAGGTTTTTAAGAAGCCTCCAAATTTTTTTCAGAGTGGTTGCACCAGCTTGCATTCCCACCAGCAGTGTATGATGGTTCCTTTCTCCCCACATGCTCGCCAACACATGTTGTTGGTGGTTTTGGTGATGGCTATTCTAGCAGGGGTGAGGTGGAATCTTACTGTGGTTTTGATTTGCATTTCCTTTATGGCTAGAGATGGTGAGCATTTTTTCATGTGTTTTTTGGCCATTTGAATTTCTTCTTTTCAGACAGTTCTGTTTAGTTCCATTGCAAACTTCTTAATTGGTTCGTTGATTTTAGGAGAGTTTAGCTTCTTACGTTCCCTGCATATTCTGGTTATCAGTCCCTTGTCTAATGTATAACTGGTGAATATTTTCTCCCACTTTGTGGGTAGTCTCTTCAGTTTAGAGATCATTTCTTTTGTTGTGCAGAGCTTTTTAATTTTCTGAAGTCCCATTTTTCCATCCTTTCTCTCAGTTGCTGGGTTGCTGGGATTCTATGGAGGAGGTCTCTGCCTATACCTATTAGTTCCAGATGTTTCCTGCTCCTTCCTGTGTTAACTTCAGAATATCAGGTATAGTATTTAGGTCCTTGATCCATTTTCAGTTGATACTAGTACAAGGTGACAGACATGGATTGAGTTTCAGTTTCTTGCAGATGGGCAACCACTTTTCCCAGCAACATTTGTTGAAGAGGCTGTCTTTTCTCCATCATATATTTTTTGGCACCTTTGTCAAAAATGTGGTGGGTATAGTTGTGTGGATTTCTATCTGGGTCCTCTATTCTATTCCACTGTTCTTCATGTCTGTTTTTGTGCCAGTACCATGCTGCTTTTATTACTATTGCTTTGTAATATAGTTTGAAGTCAGGTATTGTGATACCTCCAGCATTGCTCTTTTTGCTGAGTATTGCCTTGGCTATTCGCAGATTCTTGTGTTTCCAAATGAACTTTAGGGTTGATTTTTCAATCTCCGTGATGAAGGTCATTGGGATTTTGATGGGAATCGCATTAAACATGTAGATTGCTTTCGGTAGTATAGACATTTTTACTTTGTTGCGTCTAACGATCCATCTAGGTGGTCTTCCTTGATCTCTTTCTTTAGGAGTTTGTAATTCTCCTTGTAGAGGTCATTTACGTCCTTGTTAAATTTACTCCTAGGTATTTGATTTTTTGGGAGAGCTATTATGAATGGAATTGTTTCCACATATTCCTTCTCAGTTTGTTCGTTGTCACTGTATAGAAAAGGTAATGATGTTTGTAAGTTGATTTTGTATCCTGCCAACTTTCTGTAGCTGTTTATGGTGTCTAAGAATTTTGGGGGAGAGTTTTTTGGGCTTTTCAAGGATAAGATCATATTGTCAGCAAAAAAGGATATTTTGACAGTTTCTTTACTTTTTTGTATTCCTTTTATTTCTTCTTCTTGCCTAATTGCTCTGGCTAGAAATTACAGTACTATGTCGAATAGGGATTGGGAGAGGGGGCACCCTTGTCTTGTTCCTGATTTTAAGGGGAATGGTTTGAATTTTTCACTATTAAGTATGATGTTGACTGTAGTTTAGTCATATATAGCCTTTACAATGTTGAGGTACATCCCTTCTATTCCTAATTTTCTTAGCCCTTTTATCATAAACTGGTGTTGGATCTTTTTGAAGGCTTTTTCTGCATTTATTGAGATGATAAAGTGGTTTTTGTTCTTGCTTCTATTGCTGTGCTGTATTACATGTATAGATTTGCATATATTGAGCCATCCCTGCATCCCTGAGATGAAGCCCACTTGGTCATGGTGAATGATCTTTCTGATTTGTTGTTGGATTCAGTTTGCCCTTATTTTATTAAGGATTTTTGCATTGATATTCATTAAGGAAATTGGCCTGTAGTTCTCTTTTTTGGAGATGTTGTAGTATGGTTTTGGGATGAGAGTTATATTGGCTTCATAAAATGAGTTAGACAGTGTTCCATCCTTTACTATTTCATGGAACAGTTTAAGGAGAATTGGTATTAGTTCTTCTTTAAAGGTCTGATAGAATTCAGCAGTGACTCCATCAGATATTGGAATTTTCTTTTTGGGAGACTGTTGATTTCTGGTTCAATTTCTTTTTGTGTTACAGATCTATTCAGGTGACTAATATAATCTTGGTTAAGTTTTGGGTGGTTGTGATTTTCTAAAATCTGTCCATTTCTTCAAAATTTTCAAATTTTTTAGAGTATAGGCTCTCAAAGTAGTCTCTGATGATTTCCTGGATTTCCATGGTGTTTTTTGTTATCTCCCTTTTATATTTCTGATTTTACTGATTTGTGCTTTTTTTCTCTTCATTTTAGTCAGGTTTGCCAGGGGTCTGTCAATCATATTTATTTTTTCAAAGAACCAACTTTTTGTTTCATTGATTCATTGTATTTTTTTTTGTTTCTATTTCACTACTCTCTGCCCTTATTTTAATTATTTCTTTCCTTCTGCTTGTTTTGGGATTTGCTTGTTCTTGTTTTTCTAGGAGTTTGAGCTGTACTATTAGGTCATTGATTTGAGATCTTTCTGTCCTTTTAATACATGCACTCATGACTATAAAATATCCTCTTAGGACTGCCTGCTGTGTCCCATAGGTTCTGGTAGATTGTGATTTCATTTTCATTAACTTCCAGGAACTTTTAATTTCCTCTTTTATTTCATCAATGACCCATTCATCATTGAGCAATGTGTTGTTCAGCTTCTAACTGTTTGTATGTTTTTTACTGCTGTTTTTGTTGTTGATTTCTAGTTTTAATGCCTTGTGGTCAGACAAAATGCATGGGATTATTTCCATTTTCTTACATTTGCTGAGGCTTGCTTTGTGCCCTAAGACATGATCACTTTTGGAGAAGGTTCCATGGGCTGCTGAGAAGAATGTATATTGTGCAGAAGTTGGATGAAATATTCTGTAGACATCAGCTAGGTCCATTTGATCTATGGTGCGATTTAGTTATAGGATTTCTTTATTAATTTTTTTGTTTGGATGACCTATTTATTGTGATGGGGGGTATTAAGGTCTCCCACTATCCCTGGGAGAACAGGACAGCTGTTCTCTTATTAGATCATGGCTTGGAGAAGCCTTCTACAATTTAGTGATTTAGAGTGGCGTACTTTCGGCTCTCTCTGGTGCTTTACCTCAGGCAAGTGTGTCTCCAGGATCTCAGCAAAGTCCCTGGCTCATGGAGCTCACGTGGTCTACGACTCTGTCCCAGTCACTGTCTTGGATCTCCCTGGAAAACAATAATCTTAAACTGGCAGATGCCATAGTAGAAACGGGACCAGGAAGTAGCAAAGTGATCTGGCAGAGATAAACCAATGTGGGTTGCAATGCACAAGTGCATTGAAACAATGCTAGGAATCTCTCCGTATAGCTATGTTTACATCATACTAGCAAAAACACTATGTCTTTCTTATTATCTCTTATGTTTTCTCCTCAACAAGGGAGTGCATGAGGCTCTGCCTGGAAGTGGTGGAGAGTAGGGAGTGGGAGGTGGGAGGAGGTGTCCCAAACAATTCATACACATGTAAGTAAATGTAAAAGTGATAAAATATAATAAAGAAAAAATAGAGAAATAAATGAATGCATCAGATTTAAGACAAAAAAAAGAATGGTAGAGTGGAGGCTGGAGGCATGACTCAAGTGGTAAGGGGCACACAGAGCAAGCAGAAGGCCTTGAGCTTTTTAGCCCAGTTCTCATGATAAAAAGGTTTAGCTTTAATGAAAGTTTGTTCTGAGGCTAGACTTTTGCTAGAGAATACAGAATATGTTGCATACATTTCAAAGTGCTTACTTTCCCCCTAATCCTAATATCATCATGAAGGAATTATTTCTTTGTTTTTTTGTTTTTTTTCCCCTAATTTTCACTATTAGAACACTCCTAGTGAGGTAAAACTCATGAATATTTTCTTTATCTCCCAATCCTAACCCCATTCCACCAAAAAAAAAGTAAAAAAAAATTGTCCACTAGGAGTTTCTAAATCTACAGTGAGCCTCTATCAATTTATGAATTCTAATTAAGGGATTCTTACCAGTCCTGGGTCCACTGCAAGCAGACTTATTCTTGGTATCAACCTCTTTCTCAATCATACATGACAGTGGTTTATCTTTGACCTGAATTTTCTAATCCATTTGATGTTTAATTTTCTCAAGATCTTCTTCGTTTGGAGAAGGGAGTGATAACTTGCATGCCTTTTGAAAGTCAAACAAATCTTAATATTAGACTCTTTTTCATCTTCAAATCTAGCAATGGCTTGTTGAGCCTTTTCCTAGGGATTGGGATGTGGATTTGTAGGGGTAGGCTATTATTTGTCTTCCATGTCAATCAATCAAAACTGAGAATATAACCTAAATGATTCTTTATCTTAGATCTTCATCATAACTAATCTTAAAACTCATTGTAAAACATCACTCTGTCTCTTAAAAATATCAGGTTTGCAGTTATTTCCTAATTTGTGTTACATTTTTTTTTCAGTATAGCACTGTTCTTATTGAAACTACACAAATGTTATTTTAAATTAGAATTAATGTCTCTGTATAAATGGATCATAATGCCCCCAAATTATACCTAGCAATCAGTATGTATTCATTTAGAACATGAAGTTCTATCCTGTGAAATTGAAAACATCAACACCAGGAGATAGTGGCTCATTCCTGCAATCCTAGTTACTTAGGAGACAGAGATCAGGAGGATCATGGTTAGAAGTCAGCCCAGGCAAGTAGTTCTGTGAAACCCTATTTCAAAAAACCCATCACAAAAAAGGGCTGGTGAAGTAGCTCAAGTTGCAGGCTCTGATTTTAAACCCCAGGATTAAAAAAAAATCAATATATAATATTGGAGTCTTACAAACTATTATGAAAATGGTTAAAGAATTCATAGAAAATAGGTATTATAATCAATTTAAAATATAAGATTAGTGCTTCTATACTTCTAGGCATGTGAACCCATGTAAGTTCAAATACACTATTCTATAAAAGTCTACAGGATGAAATATCAAAATTTCACGTGTCCCTGTTTCATTTCAATGATTCTTACTTTGAAACAAAATATCAATAGGAAATATAATATTATTTTGAAAAGAAGATAAGTTTGCTAAGCAAATTCCTTCAAAATAGCATCAAAATTACAGAATCATAGTATGATTTTAAAATCTTGAAAATATGAAGGACTTAATTTTTGTAAATCACCAATTTTTTAGAAATTTCCAAAGACCAAGTCCTTGAGGACCAGGTCAGGGTCAACTGGATATTCAAATCAGATTGTCACTCGCTAGATATTTTTGAGGCCCAAATAGTATAAATGTATATTAAAATGCATTTTAGTTCTCCCAGTGCTCATAACACAAAAATCACCATTTTGACTGGCATTAATTAGGATGTTTGCCTGGCAGTCTCCGTCGAGAGACCAGGAGCTGAATGTACTAATGATGCCACTAAATTAATTGCCTACACTGATGGACAAGCAAACTGATGGCCAAACTCTCAAAGGGCATCTACTGCTACTTATTCTATGATAGCAGGTTTGAGCTATTAGTTTCAAGTAATGCATGCATTGTGGATCCTTTTTAAATCAAGAGAAAGGATGTTAGTAGAAAGCTTTCAGAGGTAAGAGCATTGTAGATATATTTCCAACAATGGGTAAGTTGGATGACAATCGTAACACTGATCAAAGACTGATGCAAATGGCTTTAGTATCCTATTTAATTTTGTAGAATTATATGTGTCAGTGAAGTAGATTTACAGATATTGCAACATCTGATATTTTGAAGAGAAACATTAATTGAACTATGTAGATTAGTAAAAAGCCAAAAAAGTAAGCAAAAACTCACAATGTTCCATGCTATTTCATATTTTGATATAAAACAAAGTTTAAGTACAATTTATAATTACACAAACGTAGCCAGAGAAATAATGATCATATACTAGAAATGCACATTTTAAATCTTAAATCTCTTATGAAAGAATGTGATGAATTATTCTTTTGTGGCAAATATTGAACATTGAAAATGGAAGAAAATATGAAATAATCACTAACTTTAAGGAACTGAACAGTTATCTAAGATGTCATAGGGCTGGTTGAGGTTGTAGCTAAATGTGAGAGCACTTGTCTATCATGAGCAAGGCCCTCAGTTCATCTCCTGGAGTGTAGAAGAAAAACAAAACAAAACAGAAAAAAAAACTGTTCCAGACTTATTTGAAAGTATATATATTAAAAATATTTATTGTATCTAAAGAAAAACAGAGATTTAAATGGATCATTAAATGAGTTTTCAGTTGGAAATATTAACAACTGTTAGGTTTTTTTCTCTTAACACAAACTTTTTCTTCCATTTTTATTTTTGTGATTTTTGCAATATCTGTATTGTAACATGTATCCTGTCAATACCTATTTAAATTAAACTAGTATCTCTTTACTCTGCATAAAACTTTATCACATATTAGTATTTTTATGCAAACGCTGGTACCAGTTTGTGATATCATGCTTCCCTGCTAGATATATTAATTATATCAAATTAGGAAAGGGCTTCTATACATGCCTTTCCTAAGTGTAATTGAATATTTGATAGCCAGTAGCCATCCAATGGAAAGACAATACTTTGGTTTATATATACCTTGTGTAAGCTTAACTAAAATCCTTATGATTTCTTTCATTATCAAGAAGTATCTTCTAATTATTGTCAAAAGTTATTGTAAGGTGGTTGTGAAGGTCAAATGAAAACACATAAAAGAAAGAACCTTGAAAATTGGCAAAAATATGGCTTTTTAACCCCTTTAAAATCCGACCTTAACCTTTTTGTGAAGCTACATCTGCTATTCTACTCCTGGTAATTTATGTTAGACTGTGTGCTTTACACTATCAGAAAAAAATATAGGAAATATAGTTAAATTTGAATTTCATGTAAATAAAGAAAACTTCCTTCAGTATAAATTTTTCCAAACATTGAACTTAAACATTGTACTAAAACTATTATGTTCAGTTGAGTCTAACAGAACAGAGTATCCTATTATGCCACCTAATAGTTGGAACATAGTTATACTAAATAAAAATTATTGTCTATCTAAACTTCACACTTAACTGAGTATTTGAACTACTGTTCACTAAATATGAAACTCTAGCAATTGCCAACTTGTTGATCTGTAGCTGTGTTTTCCAGAATTTATTTTACTATAAAAACATTGGTCAAAGGTGACCTTGCTCATGAGGTAAATGACAGCAAGGCAGTGATTACTGTTGTTTTGTAGCTGTTTGATGACCTTAAAAGTGATGGAACAGAGCTACTTGTTGGGATTTGGCTTAATCTCCTTCTTCTTGGAACAGTTTCAAATTATTCACCTTGATTGATATTCTTGCTTGAACAATAGTCACCTGAGAGGTTTCATTTTGGCAGGATCCTACATGGACCTCTCCAGGAACTGGTAGAGACTTGTTCAGTTCCTTAGATTTCCCCACAAAAGCTCCAACTTTTTATCTGTGTTATACACCATAAAGACTTATTAGGCTTTCTATCTAGTCATCAATGAAAATCTTCACTTCTGAGATACTTACAATTATATAAAACATAGATCTTGCAATGTCTATGTCTTTTATAATACTCAGTATGGCTATTTCTCTCTGACAAAATTCAGCTAACAATTGAGTACTAGTAATTCTATTTGACTAGCTATTTGTTAACTGTAAATTGTCAAAATTTTGCAGTGTGCTTAGTGTCACATTTTGTAATTTAGTAAGTCTATTAAAATATGAGTTGGTTTATACTGCTCGAAGCTCACTATTTTCCTATAAGAAAATTTTACTCACCATTTGCAAATGGTATCTTTCTCCAAATTCTTCAGCAAGTTGTCAAATTCACCAACAATGACACATAGCACGCTTTATTCAGCATCATGGTACTGCATAAAACCTTGATATAGATTTGAAAATTTAGTTTAAAGTAAAGACACAGACAGACAATCTCATGGTTATGGAATTTCCTATTCTTTCCCTCTAGTTTGAAGCACTCTGTTACATTAATTTCACTACAACTACTATTAGTGGCCTGAAAAAGGGAAGACATACATAATACCATGTGGGGTCAGGGTAATGTTCCTTCAGGATGAACACATCCTTTAATTAGTAACCAGCATGTGATCCTGTTTTTTCTATAGTCCACATTCATGCATATGAGTCCAAGTGTTAGGGGCATGGAGACAAGAGTGAATACTCTTAATGTTACCCCTTGAAATTTGCTTTCTAACAATGTTTGCTCTGTTTTTTGTTTGTTTGTTTGTTTGTTTAGAGATCTTATTTCCCAATTGAAGAAGGATTCTTCAAAGAGACACAAAACTATTAATGATAATTAAAAAGTTCCATTAAGTTGGTAGCTGGGACTGCCACCAACCCAAATCATCATTCTATGTCAATTAACCAACGGGCAAAGAAAGTGATGAGTGTACTGGGTAGAGTGGGTCATTATGACTCTTCAGAGGAATTTGCAGTTAAGCTTAAAATGGAAGAAGTGCTGATAATATCTATAGGTCAGGAGATGTTCTTGGGCCTCTCTGACAGTTTTATGTCATAAAATAAATCCTAAGGGAAAAATTTAAGAACTTGGTACAGGTACAACATTAATTGCTCAGATGATATAATGTTGAGGATTCGAGTCACTCTCTATCAGGTTACCAGAACTGACAGATTTCTCAGGTGAAAGAGAATATTTAATTGGAAATATTAGAAGTATATTGGAATATTAGAAATATCAGATAGAGCCACATAACCAGTTGCTGATTAGGAAATATTATGGATTAAGAATATTTATTCCTTGCTTTAACATGAGTCCACTTGCACACTTTCTAGGCAATTTTATCCACTCTCATTTTCTTAGAAGCTGACATAAGATATGCTAATCATAATCAACCTTACATCTTAGTATTTAATTCATAGGATATTAAAAGAGTAGTGATAGAATAGGAATGAAACCTTGCCAAACCATGGGTAAAAAGTATTTATAGATTTTCTTTCAGAATGAGAGTTTATAAGTCATGGTGTATGCATCATAATCACTTCACATTATATGTGAGCAAATGATTGCTGTTTTCTGAATTTAGAAATGTGTATAACTTCAATAGATATGAATGCAAAAAATGTGCTTGCATCATATAAGCTAAGCTAGATGCTATGCTACATAACATTTATCTCCTGTATGGTTCAATAGCATTGGTCAATAGAGACATTTTTTTCCACTAGAAGGACTGGATGTGATTAGTTTCTCAGGAGTCCCTGCAAGCTCTTCCCTTTTCATCTTTCCCAGAGTTTGAGACCTGATTAGTCAGGTTCTGTATCTTCTGATTCTTATTTCTTCTTTATAGGTTCATTTCTTACATTGTGAATCTGTGGGTTACATCTATAGTAGAATATGGTAAGTGTGATGTGATGTCACATCCTCATTTACATTACATTAAGTGAGACTCTTTTGTGGAACACTGTAGAGATACACTTTTGCTGGTCTTGAAGAATCAATATATTAAAACATAAACTTCCTTAGAAGAGAAAAACTTGGAAGTAAATTGTGTATAGCATTTGGAAACTGAGGTCCTCATTCTTATAGCTATAAAGGACTGAATTCTGCCAAAAGCAACATGAACTTTGAAGAGAACATAAGTTTCAGAAAGGAATGCAGCCTGGGTAACACCATGAGTACATTTTTATGAAACCCTAAACACAGAAATCAGCTAAACCATATCTAGATTCCCATCCCAAAGACACTGAAATAATGAATCTGTTGTTATCAGCAAATATGTCTGTGGAGTTTATTGTACAGCAATAGAAAACTAACACACTCCATAATCCTCAGAGTGATTCTGCTTTCCTTAGTTCATATTCACAGTAGAAATTATGGACAGAATTTTACCCTTATTTCCCCAATAAACTGAAAATTACACAGAAGAGTTTTCATCTGTATTTTTAGCTTCAGTTTATAAAAGAAAAGGACAATTGTGGAATGACAGTGACTAAATAATTAAATCTGTGTATTAATGAGCAAATTATGATTTATGTCAGATTTTGTTTAGAAAGTAAGAATGAGCCAGGGTAACTAAAATTGTCCTCATTCTATGTCAGGATGGGGAGTAGTTAAAATTCCAAATCATTACCATAAAGTCACTCTAGTATTAGGTTGAAAAACTTCATTTTAATTCTCCTATTACAAAAGTCATTGTGATATGAGGTTTTTGATAACAGATTCAATGGAGGTATTCATTGAAAAATGCACATTTCTGGAACTCCAATTTATATATAATAATTTGGAATATCATGGTTTAGAACATCTAAATATGCATATTAAATAGACTTTGTAGATGAATTTCACTCACATAAATGTTTAACAACTATTTCTGAAGAAGCATGACTGTTTTTCCACCAAAACTAAAATACATGTTTTCCATGTAAACTAAGCTGTGAAAATTAGAAAATCAAAACTATCCACACACCAAATTAGGTGGTAATAAGTTCATATACTATGTTTTAAAGTAAAAAGAAAGTTCAATTAAAAAATGAAAATTTCAGAGTAACGGATACATGCCAGTAATTGGTCAGATCTTCAACCTATATTCTGGCAATGCAATTTCAGAATTTTGTCTTAAGCCTTATATGTTAAAAGTTAACTCTCTATTCACTTGCTTTTTTTTTTCATTTTTCTTTTATTATTCATATGTGCATACAAGGCTTGATTCATTTCTCCCCCCTGCCCACACCCCCTCCCTTACCACCCACTCCGCCCCCTCCCTCTCCCCCCCAATACCCAGCAAAAACTATTTTGCCCTTATTTCTAATTTTGTTGTAGAGAGAGTATAAGCAATAATAGGAAGGAACAAGGGTTTTTGCTGGTTGAGATAAGGATAGCTATACAGGGCATTGACTCACATTGATTTCCTGTGCGTGGGTGTTACCTTCTAGGTTAATTCTTTTTGATCTAACCTTTTCTCTAGTACCTGTTCCCCTTTTCCTATTGGCCTCAGTTGCTTTAAGGTATCTGCTTTAGTTTCTCTGCGTTAAGGGCAACAAATGCTAGCTAGTTTTTTAGGTGTCTTACCTATCCTCACCCCTTCCTTGTGTGTTCTCGCTTTTATCATGTGCTCATAGTCCAATCCCCTTGTTGTGTTTGCCCTTGATCTAATGTCCACATATGAAGGAGAACATACAATTTTTGGTTTTTTGAGCCAGGCTAACCTCACTCAGAATGATGTTCTCCAATTCCATCCATTTACCAGCGAATGATAACATTTTGTTCTTCTTCATGGCTGCATAAAATTCCATTGTGTATAGATACCACGTTTTCTTAATCCATTCGTCAGTGCTGGGGCATCTTGGCTGTTTCCCTAACTTGGCTATTGTGAATAGTGCCGCAATAAACATGGGTGTGCAGGTGCCTCTGGAGTAACAGTCTTTTGGGTATATCCCCAAGAGTCTATTCACTTGCTTTTGAGAAAATGCACAAAGTAACTTCTTAAATTTCACTTTGGAAATAGTGACAGTGTTTTCCATAGTTACAAAAAGGAACTTTGTATCTATTTCTGCTAATTAGATCTCAGGTTCACAAAGAAAATTGTAATGTTTTTTCTTGGCCATTGTTGAAAGGATGCAATTTTCTTAGACTTTCATTAGTACAATGGTATGTTCTGGGAATCTTTCAATTTTATTAATCAACAACATAGCAGAAATTTACTAAAAAAATAAATGATCAGGTTTTTAAGAGCTGGAACCAGTGGCTCATGCCTGCAATCCTAGTTGCTTGGGACCTCATGTGAGCAGAAAAAACTAGGCATGGTGGCACACACCTGTCATCCTACCTATGGGAGGAAGCATAAAGTAGATGAATCTTTTTCCACGTTAACCTGAGGAAAAAGTGAGATCCTATCTCCAAAGTATCCATAGCAAAAAGGGGTGAAAGTGTAGCTTTTGTGATAGAGTACCTGCCTAGCAAGCACAGAATGGTGAATTCAAAACTCTACAAAAAGAAATTATTCAGGAGGCAATATTATTTCAAAATCAAAAATATGTCACCAAAACACTCTAATAAACCTTTAATCAGAAACATATTGGCATTAAATTTACTAACAAGAACATACTTTCCTATAAGTATACAACAGATACATAATTGGATGAATTTTCCCAAGATGAAACTCCCATGCCCATGTTGCTACAAATGTCATGGCTTTCTTTTTAAAGGCATACAGATACATAAATATATGTGTATATATATATATATATATATATATATATATATATATATATACACACATATATAATTTTTCTCCTTACATCTATTGAAGGGCACTTTTTTTCTATACCCTGGCTGTAATGAATAATGATGCAGTGAACATGAGAGTGCAGATATTTTGTTGACATAGTGATTTTATTTTGTTTGGAGATATATTCAAAATGGGATTTTTGGATCATATGGAAATTCAGTCTCAAGTTTTTGAAGAAACTCCATACTGTTTTCCAAAAATATGTATTACTGTTTTTAGGACTTTATTATGTTAGAGCAGTTTCAGCTTCATAGCAAAATTGAGAGAAAAGTATAGACATATCTCATATACTCCTTGCTCCCATACATTCATATCCTCACCAATCACACATCTGCATACATAGTAGTACATTTGCTACGATGTTGAACTGACATTGTGACATTATTGTCAGCATAAGCCCATGGTTTACATTAGGGCTATTCTTGGCATATACCTTCTATGTCTTTGGACCAATAAATAATGGCATGCATTCAGTATTTTCAATATTCAATATTTTCTCTACTTTAAAAGTCCTCTGCAGATTATCTTCTACTGCCTCTGTTCTTCCTTCTTTTTCCAAAGCACTAATAGTCACTGAAATTTTTATTGTTTTCATAGTTTTATCTTTTGTATGAATGTCTTGTAGTTTGGATAATGGGGTAAACAAACATTTAGATTTTTTTCTTTCACTCAGTAGTATGCATTTAAGTTATTTTAACTCATTTGTTATTAGCACTGAATAATCTGTTACATGAAGGTTCAGTAAAGTACTGAACTCATCAGCATGAGCTTGTCATAAGCATTCATATGCAGGTTTATGTGAAGACAAAAGTTTTCTATTCCTGTGAGTAATTCGAAGGAACATCCTTTCTGGATAGTAAAGTAAAGCATGCTTAGTTTGATAAGACATTGTGATGTGTCTTCAAACCAGCTGTACTATTTTGCATATCTGTCAAGAATGGATGAAAGTTTCTGTTGTACCAACATCTTCTCTATCATTTGGTGTTCTTAATGTTTTGGGTTTGACTACTTCTAATAGCTCATTTTGGTTGAAATTTGCATTTCCCTAGTGAAATATTATAAAATATCTTCTCAAATGCTTGTTTATCATTTTCCATCTTATTGGGTGAGCTGTCTGTTAATATCTTGAAAGAGAATAAACTAGGAGGAGTGACAACACATAACTTCAAGACTGTCTATATGAAGTTTTAATAAGCAAGGCAAAGTAATATTGACAAAAAAATAAATAGAACTGAATAGAGAGGTGAGAAACACACCATTTAAATATGCCCAAGTGATCCTTGAAAAAAGAGCAAAGCCAATAAGATGGAACAGAATCAGTCTTTTCAAAGAATGGATCTAAAGAATTAGATTTCCATATGCAAAGAAGTGAATCTAGATATAGACCTTACAACTGTCATAAAATTCAATTTGAAATGAATTAAAGAAAAGTAAATGAAAAGGGCAAACCTATAACATGCCTAAATAATAAAATAGACCCTCACAAAGTGACATTGGGTCAGTAATAAGAAAATAAACAAATACACTAAACATAGTTGACATTTTTACATTTCATCAATTATCGACATTTTTGCCACATTTTTATTTCATTTTATTTTGATTCATATTTAAACCATGCCTTTATTATACTTGAAAATAGATGTATTTTTAGAGTTTGTTTTTCTTTTTTTGTGCTGGGGGTACATCGGGGCATTTACAAAAGCTTTTACAATGTATCAAATATATCATAGTTGAATTCATCTCTTCCACTATTCTCTTTTATCCTTCCCCACCACTCCTAGAAGGGTATTCCATTTACACACATTCTACACAATATCGAATCCTCCTTTTCCTCACCTCCCAGTACACTCTTTTGTTTTTCTTGTTAATATAAGTGAATGTTTCTTCTTATCTGAATATCTTGATATCAATTCTTACTATTGCTAGTCACTCTAGTATAGACAACTACAACTAGGAAAATGTTATTAGTTGTACATAGCATAAGAATTCATTGGTATGCTACTTACCTGATTATTTCTCATGAATATTGGGTTTCTTCAGGGATCACTTCTCTGAAGGGTAACTAGTTCTACCCTAAGACTAACTGACTTTTTTTTCCTCTGGCATTTATTTCTAATCATTGGGAGCCCATGTGGGTTTCATAGCATCAACAGGTATAAAGAGAGAGGAAGCCCAAGTGTACAAGGATTTTCAAGCCTCTGCTGATGCCATCTTGATCCAGAAAAAAATTTGTGCTGAATCAAACCATGGGCAAGGCAATATTCCCTTCAAGAAAGGGCACAGCAATGCTACACTATAAAGAGAATTTAGTGGAAATGGGATGCAATGATGCAATGTGTAACAGAATCTACACAGTTTACACAAAAACTGGCCTTGTAGTCTGTTGGTGTTTCAATTAATTTAGACAATTGCTTTCTAAGTGTGTTGTCTTGGAAGAAATCATGGTCCTGTCTCACCGTGTCCTGAGTCCGACATCTATGCCATTTTTGTTCTGTTTTCTCAATTTCATGTTTCAGAATGAAGTTAGAATAATTTTTAATGTGAACACATTCTTGTTTTTTATTGATAATGTATGATTTTTTACTCTGAATACAATTCTCCCTTAAAATGTAAAGGAACTTTTATTCCTTTTTAAAATTTCTGTTTTTGATGAAAGTCTAATTCTTTATAGATGAAAGTATTTTCTCTCTTTAAGTCTCGGATTACTTTCTTAAACTTGGAAGTTTTCAAATGTCATCAAAATGCATCTAAGACACTTTTAGCATTTTTTTTTGTTTTCAAGGATTTGTTAATTTATTTGTTCAGCACTTTTAAAGATGCAGTTGACATTTTTTGTTTCAGCAACAATTGTATCATTTGTTGTACAATTCTTCATCCACTTATGCCTTCTTTCACATATTTCCAATTTGTCAGGTTTTCTTTTTTCCGTTTTCTTTTCTTTTCTTCCTTTCTTTCCTTTCCTTGTTTTTCCTTCCAAAACTTGTGCAAGCTATCTACAACCTCAGTTTTTCTTAATATTTTAATATACATGAGTAATATCCTTGGTATTTTTCTTTCAACAACTGTATTTGAAAAAAAATTTTTAATCTTTCATTGAGATTTTTCAGTATTATTGTAACAGTCCAATTTTCACAACAAAATCATTTGTGTGGAAAATATTGAATTTGAAAGCACTATTATATTTTTGAAGACATTATGTTTTACTCTCATATTTGTCTTTGCTAAACATTTCTTTGAAAATATCTTGATTTTTAGCAGTAAATCATTTTTCCCAAAAGATATTGATCAAGAAAATAGATAAACAAATATAAATAGATAGATACCAATTTTCTCACTATTTATCACCCAGATCTAAGAAAAGAAAATAATTACAATCTGTCTGTAGTTGGATTTTATGCTATCAATTAATACATAAAAACATAAGATTGGTAAAAGGGAAAGAATGGAAGAGAAACTGACAAGGATGTTCAACTAGAACTCCTAGGATCCATGTCTCAATTCAATGAAAACAATGCAGTGATACTTTGTTTTAAATAAAATTATTTATGAAAGCCAATCACAAATGCCTATTCATGGTTCAAAATGACCTAATGGTCACTAACTGTTATTAAATTACTAACCCCTATTTCTAGCTTCCCTTTTATTTTTGCCTTCACTACTGACTCACATGATGCACCTTTCCATAGTTTTCTAGTTGACAAATGCTTTTGTTTCTTTTTGATCTCATTTATTGTGAATACTGAATCATTCACTATGTTTCAGTGGTCAACATCCTTCTACCCTCAATGTATCTCCCAGAAATACAATGTTATTTTGTCTAGTCATTTTTATTTTTTTGTCATTATCCTTTTTAGTTATTTTTTGTTGAAATAAGATCAGAAGGAAGAGGAAATAAAAATATTACAAATGCTTGTCTGTAAAACTGGAAATATATGTGATTACTTTAAAATGAATTATGTAGCTGTTATTGCTTAAGGGTTTAATTGTTTAGTAGAAATGCTATATTTGCATTGTCATGAATTTAACATGATATCACATTTCTTTATTTATACATTGGTGATTTTGAGTCAGTGCCTAATTAGATAAAGAAAAAGTTACAGTAATTTGTCTTTTATTTTTCCTTTCAATAGGCATTTATGAAATGACTAGTCTGTTTCTGGCATAGTGTTAGGTCCAATGTCATGTGAAAACAATGGATAAAATATACTTAAGTAATTTGCTCTAGATACTGAATAAAGACTTTGTAATGACACTTTAAGCTTCAAAACATGCTTTTGTGATATATAATTTTTTTCATTCATTCACATGAGTACTCATACACTAAGAGACTAATCTATAAAGGGCAGGCAAGCTAAGAACTCTGGTTTGTTTTTTCTGAATATTGTGCAGTTATTCTCAAAAGATTCCAACATTGAGCTCAAATGTAGTTAGACTGGTGAAAGAAAGAATCAGGTAAATAATCACTTCAGGTGAAGATATTACAGGTGCAGTAAAATGAAGCCATTTTGAATGACCTTATCTGAGTTTGGTACTGTATTGTTTGTTGCCTTCATTCTGTCTCCTATACCCCTCAGTCAGGACCAGGAGTTCACCCACTAAGTGTTAGTTGGAGGATTTGGTCTAGAAATGGGAAAGATGTTGAGTCAGAGAAGCAGAAATCTCCATGCCATGGAAAATTGGTCAGAACTGCAAAGAGAGAGGAAGTGGATTTCTAGTAGAGAAATTAGGTGCTAGAGTTCTGGAAAGGGGAGCAAGTGGTGGTAAATGATTATGTGAAAGGGAAGCTAAGTTAATATGGAAACACAAAAATTCCCAAATGGCTATAACATTGCTTGGCAAAAAGAATAAAAAAGTAATGCTGAAGTATCACAATACCTGTCTTCAAACTATATTACAAAGTCACAGAATAAAAACAGCATAGGACTGATTACTGATACAAAAATGGAGTAGATAACAAGATTCAGAAATAAGCCTGAGCAGTTGTAACCATCTGAATCCTTCTTTTTTTTTTTTTGGTGGTACTGGAGTTTGACCTTAGGGCCTCACACTTGCTACACAGGCACTCTACCACTTGAGCTATTCCACAAGCCAAAGTAATCTGATTCTTGACAAAGATATCAAAAGTACACACTGAAGAAAACATAGCCTTTTTAGATAAGTGGTGATGGGAAAATTATGTCTACATTCAGATAAGAGAAATGGAATCCTTCTCATCCTTTAAACAATTAATTTAAAATGGATCAAAATTAATAGTTGACTGGAAACTTTGAAAATGGTAGAAGAAAACATTGGTAAAACACTTCAAGATCTAGGTATAGGTAATCATTCAGAAGAGGATGCCAACAGCTGAGGAAATAAAAATAAGAATTGACAAATGGTCTGGGAACATGCCTCCAGTTGTCAAGTTCAAACCTCAGTACACCAAAAAAAAAAAAAGGAAGAATTGACATAAGTGGATAAAAAGTGATTATATATATATATAAACATATAGATATATTCATATCACATTTTTATTGGTTTATGTATATATGCATACATACAGACAGACTGATAGATAGAAACATACCCACAATAGAATTCTCCTCAGCAATAAAGAAAAATGGAGTTATAAAGTTATGTTGCTTGAGGGAAAATGGATAAAACTGGAGAACATGATGTTAAGTAAAATAAGACAGTTCCATGGAGACAATATTAAATGTTTTCTTTCATATGTGGACTCAAGGAAAAAAATACAGAATATGTAGGTAAAAATGGGACTCTAAGGAATGTTAAAGGATGAAAGAGAAAATAAGAAAGAGTGAAGGGAGGATGGATATGATCAAAACACATTATTTGCATGTATGAAAATGTCATTAAATCCCTTATTTTGTACAATTAATATATGCTAATAAAAATACAGTAAGTCAATGATTCTCCTCTTTATGTCTTCCCTAGATACTGACCTTTTACCATTGCCTACTTAGGGGAATAGAGAATAACCTCTGATTTCCCAAAAGCTAAATACAAATGTTCTTCCCTTGGGTTGTTTCAGTCAGGTATTTTGGTCAGAGTAATGAAAATTAACTAACAGAACATGGATAAAAAGAGAGGGTGTTGAGCTGTGACTAAATACGACTATGTGCTCCTTTATCCTTTGGAAATTGTTTTGGGGAGAATTTGAAAGAGTTCAGAAATTCAGTCTAGAAAAACCCTTGAATACTATAAGCAAAGCTTAATGGGACAGTTAAAGACTATGAATACAGGTTTCATATGGAAATAAGGACAACATTTGGAATTAGGCTAAGGCCATTTTTGTTGCATTCTGGGAAATAATGTCTTCATTATGTCCATGGCCAGATACATTGTGGGAGGCTGAGTTTAAATGTAATGGATTAATTAATTTGGTGGTGGAAATTGTAAGACAATTTAGCAATCAGACTTTGACCAGATTATTTTTGGTTGCTTTTAGCCAGATTTATACTGAGAACTGGGCACAGAAACAGAGAAGAAGGATTTAAAAATGCATGTAGTACTGCAAGAAAAGTAGCTATTTGAAAGTTGTGGACAAAGACAGTGTGGTGGTTAATGATGCTGTAGTTGTTAAAGACATTAGCTCCATAAAAAGAACAGAGTACTTTACCCTGGGAATTTTTTTTTACTTAATTAAACAATTTTTTCTTTTCTTTTATTGTTTTTACACATTTACGTACATGTGTATACATTTTTTTTCTACCTCCAACCCCTTCCCAGCTTCCAGGAATATCATTTTTGCTAGTTTGAGATAAAGATAGCTATACAGAGAGATTCTTAGTGTTGCATCCATGCACATGTGTATTGAAACCCACATTGGTTTGTCTCTACGAGACCTCTTCACTACTTCCTGGTCACCTTTGTATTGTGGCCTCTGCCTATTTTTGTGAGTCAATGCCTTGTATAGCTATCCTTATCTCAACCAGCAAAAACCCTTGTTCCTTGCTATTATTGCCTATACTCTCTCTACAACAAAATTAGAAATAAGGGCAAAATAGTTTCTGCTGGGTATTGGTGGGGGAGAGGGAGGGGGCGGAGTGGGTGTTAAGGGAGGGTGTGGAGGCAGGGGGGAGAAATGACCCAAGCCTTGTATGCACATATGAATAATAAAATTTAAAAAAAAAGATTACTTTATTCAGTCCTCAACAGGGAGCACATCAACCACATTCAAGATTTAAGTTTCCTTTCCACTACCTATTTCTCCCATGTGTGTTCTCCCCCTTAGTGTGTGACCCATGTCATATAGAATTACTGCCTTTGTTTTGGGTCTATAATCTGTATATGAGGAGAACATGTGATTTTTGGCCTTCTGAGCCTAACTTGGATTAAGATGATGTTCTCTATTTCCATCCATTTTCTTGTGAATGACAAAATTTCATTCTTTTTTGTGGGTGAGTAGCCCTGAGAACATTTTAAAGATCACTGAGGGTATCTCATGAATTGACCAGACCCAATTCATTGCAGGCTATAGAGCATAAAATTATTAACTCCCTTCAAAGACTTCCTTTGAAAAGAGAGAGCTTTAGGCAGTGGTCTTCTCACTCAGGGCTACCTAAAGAAGTATTTTCTCTTGTTCAGTTGCCGAGATAATCAAAGGCTCCTATAGCAAGGGTTCAAGAGGGTTTGGCTACTGCACAAGCAGGTAGTAGTCTTTCTCATCATCTACCTGGTGCCAGTTTTGTAGGCATGCCAGATGAAGAGTTACATGATAATGGAACTTTCCTCTGAGATTTTGAATGAAGGCCTGGGAAGTTATGCAAAGTGTAGTAGGGTCAGATTCCCTGCAAAAAGTCTATAAATTGGTGATCTTTTAAGTTACAAGGGTGATGCTAGGAATGTGGAAAATCTGCTGGGGAAATGGAAGGAAAAAAGTAGAACCATCTCATGAGTGTGGCCATGTGAGCTGCAACCAGGAGGGACATAGAGATATAGCCTCCCAAGCACATGGAATCTCCCATGTTGTCATCACATACCTTGTATTCAGGAAATAGAGTCACAGGATCTAATGTTTTCCCTATGGAGTTTCAGTCTTGCCTTGGTCCCATTCCTCCATTTTGGAATGGGAATACTTAATCTGTGCAATTATATATTGGAAGCATGTAAATTGTTATTATTGTTATTATTTATAAGATTTTGAGTCTCAAAGGAGACTGTGAACTTCAGTTTCTGAATAATGTTGGAACTTTTAAGACTACTGTGACTCATGGGGATGGACTGAATATATTTTACATTGTGAGATGGAAGTATGCATTTTGGGAGGCCAATGGTGGAATGTGATGGTTTAAGAAGATATGTTTAAATGTCAAATTGACAAAGAATGAAGTTGTGATAATCTTGTCAACTTGGCTGGATAAAGATAAATCTAGGAGATTGGTAAATACATGTCTGGACTTCTATAAGGACATTTCATAATTAGATTATGATTCCTTAGTTCTTTTCCATGATATAATTCCTTGATTAATCTATAATATGATAGCATTATTGGGAGGTAGCAAAAGGCATGAGTGGGTGCCTTGGGGAATATATCTTGCCTTGGTCCCTTTTCATATCCCAGTTTATCTGCCATATGTCCAGCATGAGGTGAAGAACCTATTCAACCAGAGGATCATATCTCCGTGATATTCTGACAAAGGGCATGGGGCCAGGAAATCATGGACTGAAACTTCTGAGATCCTGAGCCAAAATAAATCTTTTTTCTCTTAAGTTGGTTATGTCATGTATGTCAATCACAGTGCTGAAAAATAAGTAACACACTCATTAATTACCAAAAAACTAATATATTTGTTTATATAAAATAAGCTTCAAATGAAAAACTGAGAAAAGTCATTAATGGAGCAAATTTGTCATTAAATACATACATATATATATATATATATATATATATATATATATATATATATATATATGTATACTCATCACCAGACCAGATTCTTTGGATTTTTTGGGAAATTTGAAAAAGATGGTGACTAGCATTGAAAAAAGTCAGTCAGACTAGAACATTTCTGGATCATGTTTGTGCAAGTTTTAGAAGCATGGAAAGAAAATATTTGAGCTTAATTGCATAGGATTCTGTTCTGTTTCTATATTACAAATGACTTTTACCTGCTACAACACCGTATCTGCCAACATGGAAACTTTTAGCAAATACATCAGCACAGTATTGGAGGAATTTAAAACAGTTCCTATGTTACATAAATTATGCTTTCACTCATGAATATGAATAAACAAGCAATAATTATTACATATGTACAGGAAATAGAAGTAGAAATCAAAAAAGTAAACAAAAACATTAAGCATGGCTTTTATAGTACAATGTTAAATGAAGAAATATAAATGAATTTAAAGGAATTCTAATCAGTGGCTTCAGAGTAATTCAAGAACATACTGGATATAAATAAAATGGAATAAGCTGCTACAAAAAGAAGGATGAGAGAATATGAAAGAGGTTTTAGATAATGAAAATATGATTGCTTAAATAAAATATTAATAGAAGGGCTAGAAGAAAAAAAATCAAGAAATTCTTCCAAACGTAAGGGAAAAAAAGACAAATGAGTAATGTGATGGAAATATTGGAAGAAGTGAATCATTAATTCAGGATGTTGAACATTCATATAAAAGGAATTGCTGATAAAAGAGAGCAAGGAAATGGAAAGGAGAAATTTATCAGCAATGAGTTTTAACAAATTTCACAAAAGTGAGATACTTGTCTTAGAATTCAAATGTTCACCATTTGGGCCATGCAAAATGGAGAAGAAAATAGATAGAGAAAATTAAAATACTGCATTTTGAAGAAGCTAGATAAATTTCAGGATTGTATAAAATATCCTAAATGTTTAACCACTTCATTTGTTCATCCATTATTAATGAGCAGCATAGTGTGGTTGTAAAAGGGTAATGCAAAGAAGAAAATTAACTGAAGTGTTGATGTTATACACTATTTTAATAAGAACAAATTGCATCTAGAAAAAATATATTTATATCAATCTTCTTGGTCTTCCATAACAGATCAACATAGACTGAATGTTGTATATAACAGAAATTTGTTTTCTCCCAATCTAGAAATTTAAAATATCTGATATCAACTCTGCTAGAGTTTTGGGTTTCACATCTCTCTTCTTGACTTGTGGCATTTTGCCTATATTTGTGTACTCCTTGCTTTCTGTTTCTCTTCTTCTAAGAACACCAGTTCTCTTGGATTATACCTTCATCCCTTAGAACTGATTTAACCTTAAATATCTCCCTAAAGATCATATATCCAAATACAGTCACATCAAAATTTAGGGTTTCAAAGCACACATTTGGGGAGTATAGAGTTCAGGACAGAACAATAATGTTATACACACAAAAACAAAATAATACATGGATTAGGATGTGAGAAATATGGTGCCAATCATTTTATGCAGGGTAGTAACTCATGTAACGTGAGATGGTCGATTTTATATATTGGCATCTCTTTCCAGGTATTTGGTAAATCATTATTCTGAGGGTTTTATTGAAAGTATTTTGTATGATTTTAGTATTTAAAATGGTTGAGTGAGTAAAACAAATTGTCTTCCCAAAAATGGTTAGTTCTCAACCAATTAATTTGTGGCCATAATATAATCTGTGTTGTATTTGTTAATAGATCAAATTAGATGTTCTATGAACCGCAAACTTTAGGGATACAAGGGGAAAATGGTGATGTCAGAAAATCATCTTATTGATCTATACGTAAGAGAAAGTTGCATGATGCAAAGATAATTCAATATATGGAAAAATATTTTAAAGAATTCTAATTAGTAACTTTAGAATCATTCAAGACTGTATTGTACCCATAAGAAAAAGAAGTAAACATTAGCAGTATAAAAGATAATGAGAAATTGAAGGAATTGTTGGACACTGAAAATGATACTGACTAATTTAATTGTTCAGTATTATTATAGAAAGGAAACAGTGAGTCACTGGGAAGCACATCGAATGTTTAATGCTTACATAACACAAAAATGACAAGCATCTGCTCAGGAAGCAGCTCAGTAGTGGGCACTTCACATGTGGAAAAGAGAGTTCAAGCACAGAACTCTCTTATGAACATATGAACTCTCTTACAGAACATAACCCATGCCTTTCTCATTTGAGGTAGAAGACTACATTATGAAACAAAGGATTTTTAACTTACCGGTGCATATCCGTTTAGTTTCACTGTAGATTAAGCATTTTACTCTTGTGAAATTTTGTTATTTATTCTGGCCGCCCTGAATCCTATTAAATTGAGCAAACACGCATTCTTATTTCATCTTAATTCTTCTTCTTTAATGTTGTTTTGTAATTCTTGTACATTTAACGTTTGAATGGTGATTCATGCACTTGACACCTTAGTTGATTGCTTTTAGATTTTGAAATGCTACTGGCTAGCCAAATGCAGAAATGTTATTAAATCATTCTGGTCAAACTTGCAGGTCCATTTAAGGAACTGTAATGAGTAGACTATTATTTCATAGAATGTATTTGTCAATATTTAGCATTTTGCCTATACATTTTAGTAGTTTTCCGTTTTGTCCCCAGTATTAAATAACATTTTGGAAAATCCTTCCATTTACAAATACTTCCATTTCAGGCTTGGAGAGATAGTTTAAATTACAAATAGCTATTTAGAGCCATCTATCAATCCAATACTCTCTCAGAAATTGTTTTTATAATTTTATATTTGTTTCCTAAATATTTTTAAGTTTTATTCTTAAGATATTAAATGATTATTAATAGTGGGAATCAGCATAATGGGATTAGAAGATTGTGGAAAGGAAGACATGCCATCAGGAGAATTTGTGACATACTTGCAAGAACCTGCCTAAACCTGAGAGTTGTAAATAAAAAAGATTTCAGTTCTTTTGATAAAGTCTTTCCAGATTCTATTGGGATACAATGACTTTGTCATTCTCTCTCACTTCCTCTTTCTCATTTTCAGATATAAAAAAGAGTCTTTACTACAGATGTATATAAAACAATTATTTTGATAATAATGAAATTAATAGTCTGCCTTTCATGAGCATACTTGCGGCATAGATAAAAGTAAGTTCTTTTCCCTCATCACTGAGATGGTTGGTTGTGAAGTCATGTTCAGCCTGCGAGTCATGAGTCATTATTCATATTATTAATAGTGATCTAAGAGTATTTGTTGTTAATGACAGGTGACTCTAATTTGTTTCTTAATTTTTTACTGTAGTCAGCCTCCTTCATGTTCTATACAATTTCATAAAATTTTCCAGAGTTATTTGATCAACACTGTAATTTCTAATAAAATATTTTTTCCTGAATATGTTGACTTTAACAGTTACATTTGCCTTTGGAATTGTATATTACTGTCAGTATTGGAGAATTTCATATTTAGGTATGCTACACACCAGTCTGCAGATGTTTCTTCAATATACTTTTTATTCAATTTAGGGAAGTGTAAATGCAAATCTCCAGGAAGACTGTCCTTGATTGGCTTAAGTTTTAAATGTAGATAATATTAGTAGAAAAGTTCAGATAATAATATACTTGATAAATAATGTGAAGCAATTCCACTGGATATAAAAGTTAAAAATGCAAAAGTCTTATTTTGGCCACTTTGATGGAAGTTTGTCTACTTAACTTAAGAATAATATATAAACTGGGTTTGTAACTCAGTGGCAGAGTTGTTGCCTTGTATACATGAGGATTTGGGATCAATCACTAGCTGTGCCAAAAAAAAAAAAAAGATAAAGCATTTCAGATAGATTAGAGAAAACTGAAGAAGCATCATATGTTCTATCTCAAACTCAAGAAACTGGGGTAATAGTAAGAGGATAAAGAATTTCCCTAAAGAATTAAAAAGTGATTGTTGTGGCAAGATTTCTTTCAAAGATTAGGAGTGACATACTGTTAGTCTTTTTCTGAAAATAATTTCTATATATTATATCGATATGAAAAAATTGTGCAAAATACTGTCAACACATTTTATCAAATGGTGTACCAATGTGCATCTATTAGGAATGTAGGAGCTTTCAGAGTTCTCTTTACCTTTCTAATATTTGTCAATATTTTCTATTCTAATAGTTATTTAGTGGCATTTCATTTCAGTTTTAATTTGCATTTTGTTTATATCTTCTAATTCTGATCAGTTTTTCATATTTTAATTGGCCATTTCTTTATCTTTTTTCTTTCTGTGTCATCATTTGTCTGTTTTATAGAAAGCCTTCACACATCCTAGATATGTGTGATGTAATAAATTGCAAAATATTTTGTCTTGTCTGAGACTTGAGTTGTTACTCTACTATTTCTGCCTCGTCATCAATGTGTATTTAAATTTATATAAGGTTAATATACCAGCCTTTTGCATATGAATTTTTATGAATTTTACTTTTAAATAAAATTTCCCTATCTTCCTGCTAAATTTATAAAGATAGTCAATATTATAATCTATATTTTTATTGTTTTAATTCTTTTGCACTTAGAACAAGCATCTGCCTAATTTTCTCTTTGTTTGTCTTAAATACACTACAAGAGTTTGCTATCACCCCATTACTTATTTATTTATTTTACCTTGGAGATATATCAAACTTGCATCATTAGTTTAAAAGTCGATATAATATGTACTCTAAGGTCTCCTTTCTTTGCTAGATCTAGTCATGTTTTTGCTTCCCCAACACCACTGGTCTGTAAGAATGCTGCTTAAGTTTTGGCTTTCTGCCCTGTCTCTTTGCTACCTGCCTCTGACCTGGTAAGAAAAGTTGTAATATACAGAAGGAAAAGGAGCTGACTGGTGGACTAAGTCTTGGAAGAAAAAGGAGAACTCTGAGTTGTAGATTATGGGGAAAGTGTTAGTATGGATGTAGTCAGTTTCTCAGAAATTTGTAGGTAATGGGTGATGACTAATATAGAGCAACTTTTCTGAGGAAAGGGCTAAATCTTAAGACTCAACTTTTTTTTTAGAGTTGAGATTTTGGTCAGAATGAGATGAAATAGTGGAAAGAAATTTTTTTCTAGTAGCAAAATCAGGGTGAGAAGTGGTTTTCATTAACTTGGTGCAAATAAATTGTTGTGCTTAAAGTTTGATGAAAATATTTTCAACTTCTGACAGAAAATTTTAGAGTAAAAAAATCTCTAAAGTCTCCCCCAAATCTATAATCATATTATCCAAAAATATTTAGCATCTACAAAAATTCTAATCATTTTTAGGGTATACTCTTTCAATGCCTTGTTTACAACTAATGTCAACACAAAATGTAGCACTTGTTCCAAGGTGAAGAAGAGATAATTTATTCTAATGAAAGAAAATTAATATTCTTTGGTAGATTGAGAATGGTAGCAAAAATATGATTTTATACTAAAACAGACCTTTAAAATTATTACTTAACTAATCATATATATATATATATATATATATATTTGTTATAAGTTTTAATCATTTCTCTGTTAGAGAAATCAAGAAAGTATGAACTCCTAAATACAACATGGACATAGTGATGGTGTTGCAGATGATAATTTTGCTTGTAAAATTAATTATGCTAATTAAAATCAGTTGCAGAGTTAAAGCAGTTGCAGATCTTTAATGTGTTTCTGCCATTTATTCACTTAACTTTCTCTGAGATCTATGCTCCAGACATGGAAATTTTCGGACCTCAGATGGGAGAAGCCTTGCTTTTCTGATTTTCTTGGATTTAGCTAAATGAATAAGGTAAAATTCTGAGCATGTGTGTGGCTACTACCTCTCTCTGCTGCACTGTGTGTTGAGTGTCTGTACATTTTTCATCTATGCTTTTTCTGCTGTCAATAGCATTCTACAGATTCCTTCTCTGAAAGTTTCATATTTTATGACTTTTAATTACTATTCATTGCTCATGTGCTTTTTTATTGTTCTGGATATATCTAGATCAATAGATAATTAAGTAAGTAGGTAGATAGATAGATAGATAGATAGACAGATAGAGATAGATAGAAAGGAAACTACTCAAATCTATAAACAGCAATATTTAGAGTTAGTTATTCTGTATGGACATATAAGCCACAGTAATTAGAAGAACAAAATTTGGATCAATTATGTTATAAATTAATTTTAATATACAACTCATTTTTATATTAATTTCAGTACTACTGGTCTGTTGTATCAATTTATTCTAAATGATAATTTCTATCTTTGTTTTGGCAAATATCATTTCAAGTATAACTAGATGAATTTTATATGCAGTAGATCTTACTTAGCTTTTTTTTGTTTTATTGTTCATACTGCAGGTTAAACTCAGGGCCTTGTTCTTGCTAGGCAGATTCTCAGATTCTCTACCACTTGAGATATCCCACCAGACATTTTGTAAGTTGTTTTTTTTTTTTTTTGAGCTAGAGTGTGGGTCTGGTTTTATGTCCAAGGTGCCTCAGACCTGGATCACCTTCTTTGTGCTTTCCCACATAGCTTGGAATGATAAACATTCAAACTGTGCTCAGTCACAGATTGAGATGGTGTCTTGCAAACTATTTTCGCCTGGGCTGGTCTTGAATTGCATTCTTCCTGATCTCTGTCTCCCAAGTAACTAGAATTATTGGCTTGTGCTATCACAGCTGGCCAGAGGATGTCTTATAGAAAAGTTTAAATTCCTTTAGTGTAATAAGTGATTTGAAGATAAGTGAAAACTTTAATTCGTTACTTTATGTTTTAATTAGAAAAAAATTACATAAATATTGATAGTTTGTTAATATGTTTATATAATTATATTTACATTGTACATATTTGATGATTGGTTAGTGCATAAGTGTCTTATGGGACAAATTAAATCTCATTTTGTCTAATGTTCAGATTAAATTGTTTGGTGATATAATGTGGTTATAAAAATTTGATAGCAGATTCTCTTGGCCATGGATTCTTGGGAATCTGAAGTGATCATTGACTTCAAGCGAGTATCACTTTTACAACAATGCTTGTTGATTGTATAATAAGAAGGATAGCTTCTTTTTTTAATCAAGTTCAACTACATAGAAAATATGGTTTTTTTGTTCTAGATACAGGGAAGGCACCCACTGAATGTCTTGTGCCTGCTTCTTCTGGATGTCAGCAAATCCTGCCTATGTTCATCACCTCACTCGAGAGAAGAGGAAGTGAAGAAAAGGAAAGAGTGATCACACTCCTTCTGTTATTTTCCTAAATGACAAACTACTATATTTGGGGGATAGGGTTTCCTGAACCCCATCATTAGAATTCAAGGAAGTAAATTTGATTGTGGAAGAGAATAATGTACTTTGAAATCAGGTGAGAAAGCACAGTAAATCAGTACATATCAAGGCCATTTCTAGAATGTTAAATCAGTTGTTCATATGCAAATTTTGAGAATTTTCAAATGGCATAATCAAAATGCTAGCAAGCACAATATTACTCAAAAATACATAAAAATTTAAAATAACAATTTGTAAAAATTCAAATACATGAATTTTTTCTTTCTAATAACATTGTTCAGATCAAACATTTAGGAAACATGAAGAAACTAATGTGCTGATATGTCTATTAATGCATATTCTATATTTTAGATTCAATGAAAAAGTGAATGAAAGAGGAAAATATTCTTTAGGTTCTGGTGCATATAATGATTCTACTTCTTTTACAATATACATGAATTTTATTGAGTGTTATACAACTGGGTACAACTTGCAGTTGATTAAGAATTCAACATTTAAATAATTCTATGTGTTCACTTTTTAGAGTAAACACATTTTATATCTGTTTTGAACATGTAGTTCTTCTTCCATACCTTTGAAAATTTCCCAATAGAAGTAACTTTGGTTTTCTGTTAGCACTTGGTTTGAACTCAGGGCCTCATGCTTACTGGGCAGGTGCTGTTACCACTTGAGCCACTCCATCATCCCTACAAGGAAAATTTAAATTCATTTTGCATTCACCAACACAAGTATCATGAATGAAATATGTATTGAGGAAATATATGATAAATGTTATTTCTAAATACATATTTTACAAAAAATCACTGATTCTTGAAAAAATAATTTGATTAACACTGTAATTTTAATTTAATAAGTTTTGTCTTAAGTTAATGGGAAATGAAGTTTCTGTTCTTGCTGTAAGGGTAGTAGAAATGTCTTCAATTTTTGTTAAATATATATCATGTGTCAGACTTCAATAATTTGGTACTTTATGCTTCTAGTAAGTGGTAGAATAAAGAGGAAGAACACTTTTCGTTTTGCAATTTACCATGACCATTTTGCCTCACCCTATTAGTAGGAGTTGAGAGTTCTAATCTCTAAAATTCAGCCCTGGCTGTAGTCATTCCCCTCACCCCATCTCATCTGTCTCATAAAGATACTACATATATGAGATAAACTCAGTCTTTAAATTCACATGGCAGACAAACTTTCAGTTGAAAACTTAAAGGTTCACTCCCTGCTTTTATCATTCTATCCTTAGGTTTTTTTCTTTCATAGTTCCACATCAATAAAGATTGATATTGGACTTCCAGTCTGTTTTCTCCTCAATTGCAGGCCCTAGACTCTGCCTTGTAGCCCACACAAATATATTCATAGGAAGTACATAGAGGACATTTCTTGCTTAAGTATGAGTTGTTGTCTTTTAGATGAACATCATTTTGTTCTGTAAATGACTTGACTTTGCTACTCATTGGTTCAACAATACCTTTATATTTGTTTTATGTATTTCAGTAATCCTTTTATACATTTCCAAAAAAGGAAGGTTTCCTAGGATATATTTAATACTTGGAAAGTACAGGATAATTCATAATATTAGGAAAAAAACTCATAGTTCCATTCTTATGCTTCTAATTTAGAATATGTGACAAATTAGGCTTATGATCTTAATTTTTTTATTGTTATGCTAGGTGGGGGTACATTGTAGCATTTACAAGAGCTCTTAAAAATGTATCAAGTATGTCATAGTTGAATTCACCCCCTCTACCACTCTCCTTTATCTCTCCCCACCCTCATTCCTGGAATAGTTTCAACAGATAACATTTTTGCCTTTGCATACATGTATACACAGTATTTTTACCATATTCACCCGCCTACCCCCTTTCCATGCCACAATCCCACTCCCACTGGTACCAACCACCCCCTTCCTGGGCAGGACACATTCTACCCTCTTTTTCTCTAATTTTGTAGAAGAAGAAAGAAAAAAGGAAAAAATGACATTTTTGCTTGTTTGAGATAAAGGTAACTACACAGGGAGTTTCTTTGTGATATTTCCATGTATATAGGTATTACAATCCAAATTGGTTTATCTCCTCTATTTTTCTTCATTCTATGTTAGTCCCTTCATTATGGTTGTTTCATTATTGTACAGAAAGCATATCAACCATATTCACTTTCTTTAATTCCTTCTTTTACCCTGCCCCTCTCATATGTGAACTCCCCTTAGTGTGACCAGTTTTTCATAATATTGCTGTATTTGTATGAGCTCTATATTCCACAGAAGGGAGAAAACATGGCTTTTGGCCTTCTGAGCCTGGCTAGCTTCATGTTGCTTAGTTTGTAAATAGCATTTGACTGTGTCATTGAACTTGTTTATAATTGGTGGATTGCTTTGGCTGTAAGATTAATACAAGTTGTTAAATACTGGATGACAT
This sequence comes from Castor canadensis, assembly GCF_047511655.1. Classification (NCBI taxonomy): domain Eukaryota; kingdom Metazoa; phylum Chordata; class Mammalia; order Rodentia; family Castoridae; genus Castor; species Castor canadensis. The sequence continues at coordinate 157,314,116 of NC_133391.1, read as the reverse complement.
TTGACATCTCTTAATAAGCTGAAGCACAATAATTAAAATGAAATACTTTTTCAAAGTTTAAATATTTTCTTCAGGATGGTTAGATCATAAAAATGGGAGAAAATGGAAGAAATGACAATGAAAATGGGTAGAATTGCCTGTTGGCTTCAGATGGGGAAGATAAGACATGATATTTTCTCTGGCTTTGTAGCTACTACCCATAGGTTTGAAATACCATAGAATATTTACAAAGAGAATATCTATGATCATTTTCAGGAAGCAAAAAGAGTAAGTAGATAGAGTGTATCAGGTTCTTCTCAGCCATGTATACATTATAGACCACAGATTAGGAACAGAAAGATTTATTGCAGGTTTCATTACTCCCTTAACTACTCTGGAATTATCATCATTTAATTCTAAATCTAAAGTTCTCATATCCATTATTACAAACAGTCCTCACTCAAGCTAAAGTCATATGTATTTATCAATTTGTGGTCAAATGGTTATTTGATTTTTAAAATTTATTTACTTATTATGATTTAGTAATTTAAACTAAATTTATATGAAGACATATAAATCAAGATTTCTACTTTTATGGTATTGACCATAAACTCTAACTGGGATTCTGCTCCAGAAGTAAAGGGTAATTCATCTTCCATTTCAAGCAAGTCCAAAATATTGAATTGTGTTAAATGATCTGCTGCATTTTCTCAGATGTTCATTATTGCCCTGCATAAATTTTGCTGAGATGAACAAACTCACAGAAACTCTTTATGTTAGATTCATTTATTGGGCAAACATTTAAGGTCACTCCTTTAAAGTGTGGTAGAGTATGTCTTAAAAATGAAAAAGAATATTTTCTCCAAAATATTTGATGTATGAAGTTCAAAATACTCTAGACCACAGCCATCATTTATTTTCCAGGAGTAAGAATACATGCAGTTTGTGAGATAAAATTGTATTTCTTAATGGACATATTGAATAGCATACTAAACTTAATGCCAAATTTTATTTAAGACACAGAGTTATATGAAGTTTGGCACTTTTGATTTCATTTCCTCACTATGATACACGGCATTACGTATTCTAGCTGACTGTGGATGCTTGTGAGAGGCAAGATGAATGGAAACACATGTGCACCCCCACACTCATGTAAGCACGTAACATGCTTAGAATTACAGTTTTAGTTTTCCTTCACCACTGAAAACTCTCATTAATTTTGGTCAAAATAACTGTAAAATGAAAATTTCCTTATTTGAGGATGGCTTACCTATATGTTTAAATACTAAGTAGATCATCTTTTAGGAAAATAAATATGTGCCCACATACATCAACCATCAACTACATGGTACAATGTTGCTACCTTTGCCAGAACTAGGGTTTTATTTAAGAGTTCTTAAGGAACAACTTTTGTTAATTCTTGCAAATGTGATAATCACACAATATGTGGTCCAAAAAAGAATACTTGAATTGTGAATGTTGACATGCTGTATTTCTTAAATATAAGCAAGAAAAATTAAATTTCTGAGCAATATCTTATGGTATAAAATTTACTTTAAATTGTCCTTAATTTTGTTGGCTTAGATGAAGAAAGTTTTAAAAGAGACTTACCTTTGGTGTTTACTGTCACAACCTACCATAGACTACCACAAACTTCACAGTCTTTTTTTTTTTACAAGTCCTGAATAATGCTTTTTCTTTTTTTTAATAGAGGTTTAATTTATAGATCTTAAGAGTCATGTTGTCACAATATAATTCTTCAAAGTATATTTAGTACTTATTTTTAAAATGAATAAAATAGTCATGGGTTAATTCTCAGCAAAGGATGCCCCAGATTAGACAGGAATGAAGATTTGGGATAAATACTCTCCAATGCTGAGGTACACCATGAGAATATATAAACTATGGGATATCAGAAGAAAGGAAAACACTACACTAAAACAATTGCTTGTCTCTGTATTTGCCTAACTTAGCCATGTAACTTAGAATTCTCTATACAGCTGTAAAGATTTATTTAACACCTTCTCTTAATTGAATTGAAATATTTTATGTTTATGAAGTGCAATATAATGGAATACCACCTGTAATAAGTTAGGCCCTAAGTATAGTGAATCTCCTTTTCCTCACATAACTTTATAGAATATCACATAAGAAAAATAAAGCCAAGCCCAACAACTAATTTCATATCTGGGCAGCAGCCATTTACTAAAATAATATTTCTATCTTTTTTGACCTGCAAAAGTTGAGGAGTGACAATACAGTTCATTAACACATAAAGTCTTATGTCCAAATTGGCCAAGCACATCATTATGGTAGTTAAATGTTTATACCATTGAAATCATTCAATCTCTTATGATCATTATTTCAGTCATGCAAACTTTAATTCAGAATATTATTTGTTAACCTAAATAATGTAATGGCAGTAAATGAAGCCTCTGCAAATTATAACGAAGAAGTCAGTTTCTGTTGAAATTCTACAGAATAAAATGGAAGTAAATCAATACAGATAGGCACTGTGACTTTCCTTGAATGACTAACATGGTTTTCTTTCCTCCTCAGGGTCAAAGTTTGCTACTTTTCTCCTCATTCCCTATCTTCATGTCACCTGGAGCAGAAAAAGGACAGGAGGTGATAGTTGTGATAATTACTCTGGCATAGGAACAGACAGGTTGCAAACCGTTTCTACCTTATGGTTTTTCTACTGTTAAGCAAACTGTCTCCATGTAATCAGTATGTAGATAGACTAACTGGATCATAAACTGATGTCAAAGTTCTCTTTTTATTGTATTGAGAGGAAAGGTATTATACCAGACATCCACAGGAAAATTGTGATTATAAAATGAGAACTAAATACCACTTATTTTGTCTATGTAAATGGCAATTCAATGTGGTAAATGCTTAAGGTATTCATTTTGATTTTGGAGAAATTTAGGTAAGTCAAGTTGAGAAATTCAACTGTGTACTTACTGAATATATATCAGGTTTTATTTTCAGCTGTGATTATAAGTGATTATTGGGGAGTCCTATAACAGGAGAAAATTAACATCCCACCCATGTAGCAAGGGAGATAAAAAAGACTTTCAACAAAAATTGTTTTAAAATTATCACATTCACTTCTAAAATAATGAGTGTGCATATTTGACTCAATAAGAACAAATGACATGCTACAACCTTCTTTGTCGATTCAAGTGATGATTTCAGTTGTTCAAATAGTATAAAAGTAAAATAAACATCTCTTAATTCTTTTTATTTAGTACTTTTTTGATTACACTATGATTTTAAAGTGTGATGTTTAATCAAATGTACAAATATTAAGCAAACATTACAAAGAAGTAAGAAAAGAAGCTAGGATAAATAAAAATAGTTGAAGAAATTTTAATCAAAATACATTATTATATGCAGGGATTCTAAAATACATACTATGTTTTACATGTAGGACATATAAATTAATTTTAGTACACACAGCCCACATTATGTTGTTATTTCCAGTTGTTCTAAAATATGTTTTTATTTAAATGATCCTGAGTTATTACCACTGTAAAAAATTATGGAACACCGATGTTTAGGCATGAGTGCCTGCACTAAGCACCAAAGACCAATCCAAAATGTAGTCACTCCTGCTTAGTTCCTCATGCTCAAACTAGAAGATGAATATGTTTGATGTACTCTCTATACAAGAATGAATATAGAATTTTTAGATTGGCTGAACCTACCATAAGAAGGAGACTGAGGTAGAATGAAGAAAAACAGAGAAGAGGACCCTATTGGTGTTATAATACAAATGTACATGCAACTATCACAAGGAAACTCCCTGTGAGGTAACCTTTACCTCAAACAAGCAAAAATGCAATTTTCTTTCTTTTTTATTCTACAAAATTGAATAACAGGAGGGCAGGACAGGTTTGGTGAGGTAGGGGGTACCAGTAGAAGGGGGAGGGGAAGAGAAAGAGGGTAAGAAGGTGAATACAGTGCATATACTGTGAACACATGTATGTAAATGCAAAAATGATACCTGTTGAAACTATGCCAGTAACGGGGGGGGGAGGGATTAAGGAGAGTGGTATGATGTATTTGATACATTGTAAGAACTCTTGTAAATGCCACAAGAACTCTTGTAAATGCCACAATGTACCCCCACCAAGCACAAAAATAAAATAAATAAATAGAATATTGCAAAGAAAAAAAACTTCATTCAATAAGAAGAGAAAGTTTTCAGCAATAAATTCTAGAGCTTTCTTTGTGGCCTTTTTTTGTAGAGTGGCTCAATCTTTTCTTGTCATAGTCCATGATATCAATATTCCTCTTCAAATATATTCCTCAAAATTAAACATCTAGCTTTCTGTTAACTTATATATGTGCTAAGGTTGTCTCAATAAGATAGAATACTCTGAAAATCTATAAAGTGAACCACATAAAACACACAAATAACAAGCTCAAGACAACTCAATCCTTTCTCCTGCCAAACTCACATTCTGCTTATTCAAAAATGTTCTCCAATATTTCCTGAGCACTTATTACACCAGGTCCTTACCACATCCTTGCTCTTTGGCTTCTAGCATCTATTTGCTCTATAAGTGTTCAACTGAAACTCTCTTCAAATGTCACATGTGACTTCCTCCTTGCTACGCCCAAAAGGCTTTTTTTAGCTTTAGTTCATTCAATCTTTTTCTGAAGGTATTTATTTGACATTGTTTATATATTTCACTTTTTTCTTCAGTTGTCAAATGGTGGTGTTTTTGAATAAGACATAGATCAGTTCAAATCCTAGAAATAACTGTTTATATTATGACTGGGAAAATGTACCAAACACACACACAGGAGAAATGTCTAGTTTTTTATTTTGCCCAATAGAAATGGGATCACATTTTATACTCTTCTCTGTTTCTTTCCTTACCCACGTTCATTATAGTACACAGAGAAATCTGCAAATAGTATGGACTGTAACTCAATCTTTTACGTATTATTGATGGATTACAAATTATTCAATCATTTTCCTAGTGATAAATATTCCATTTGTTTTCAGACATTTTCTATTCTGGACTTACAATATCATATCATGACATAAATTCCCAGTTTAATACTGGGTGGATCAAGATATATGTATGAATTTAATTTATATTTAACATGTATATTTAATTGTGATTGATGTTGCCAGATGGCATTCTAAAATCTGTTCTATTTCACATTCCAACAATAGTATATGAGTAGACCTTCCTCAAAGTTTAAAAAAAGAAAAAAAAAAAGAAAGACGGAAAGAAAGCAGATAAATCCCAAACAATGAGTTTATCCTGAAAATAGTACTCAGTGGGAAAGGGCCCAGTCAACCTATACCTTTGTCATGGGCAATTTCCGTTATGAGAACGCAAACCTCAAGTTTACATATATTAACTAATTTACTATTTGTTATTCTGTTTCCTTGTTTCAATCTTACATAAACCAACTCTGCTGCCATGTCCACTGAAAAGCTCACTGTACTTGACAGAATGAGACTCTGCCTAAATATAGAACTAATCATAAAAGCCATTTTAACTTTTAAATTAAATTTATTGGAATTTTGCTTCTTAGAAATATCTCAAGTATAATCTGGGTAAACAAATTTAAAATCTTGAGTTCAAAAAGTGACTGGGTTTTCTTCAGCTTATTTTACAAGATGAAGAGTATGTTATTTTACAAGATGAAGAGTATGTGTTTCTTCTCTCTCCCTTCCTTTTTGTCCTTATCTTTATAAGTGAAAATACATCATTTTAAGAAGAGTAAAGACTCTTCAGGTGAACATAATCCTGTTGCAAAGGAAATAATATCAACTACATAAAAATTGAAATAAGAGTAGTTGAATATATTTATATCTCCCAAAGTGCTTTTAGGATGTTATAATCCTTAAAATTGTTGCTAAAACCACTAGGCTCCCTCATGAGAAATCAGGAAAGATGTCTAGATAGTGCTCTTGTCTGGCAATGGAAGATTCTGACACAATTAAAGTATTTTCTTGATTATTTCTAAGGAAGTCTTCCCGGACTACACAGTCACTTGTTCTACATGTATTAGTATTATCATTCAAATTTAACAACTCTTTGATTACTTGATGATAAGTATTAATTAATTTGAACAAATTAAGATGCTGGTATAATTAATTTCTTTGATTTAAAAATACACACCAACAAATGCCGTGCAAGCAAGTTAATCATTCATAGCATACCTTGGAGTGTGAACAGATATTTTAATTAAATTGAATATCAGATAAATTACCCCATGGTGTAGTTTAGTAAGTAGACATCAAAGGAATAAATTACAGCATGAATATTTACCTGACCATTACTGCTTTTTGTTTATTACATACAAGTTGCATGTGCTTCCAATTCATTGTTTATAATATTTGAGTATGAAAATAGAGATTATTTTTCTTCACTTAACAATAAGCTTTTCTTTTCATAAGCTTCCCAAAATTCTGTGACTGTCTGCTTTATCAATATTTGTCATAGTCAGTAAATGCTTAGTTATCTTCTTGAAATGAACAGAAGTGAACAGAAAGAGAGATCACTAATGACAGTGATTTTTTTCTGGAAATATGATATAAAATATGGTTTTTCCTTCCTCACCATTTCCATTCATATTTTGTAGGTATTGAAAGTGGAACTTACACTATAATTTGCAGGTCACTGAAGTGCTCTAACGAGAGCAAGTAATCATGTGCTCCTGTGCATGGGAAAGCATCTGTTTGTCAAACTGTCATTGTTTTTCAAGCAAATGCAGTCAAGTGATATTCTCCTTCATAAAACATTAATGGAAAATTGCAGTATCATGGATTGCATTTTATTTCTATGAAACAAATAGTAAAATTTATTTCAAGTTTTATAAATAGACGGCATTAATGTAAATAAAAATCTGTCACGTTATCCAGAATAGACATTTGCCTATGAAACATCAGAAGGTTTATACACAGAGTTTTTTGTACTTTACAATCAAGTTTAGAAGCACAGTGCGTTTTTATTATCTACTTTATAGGTGTCGTTAATTTCAACTAAATTTGAACACATTTTATGTCAATGTTTGCATAAATTTTCCTTCCTTTATCCGAATGCTCGACTCCTTTGATTTTCTTGCTTATTTATTTGTTTGTTTATTTATTTATTTATATCCATTTATTTACTTATTTATGTACTAGGGAATTGAACTCAGTGCCTTGTGCTTGCTGGGCAAGGGCTATACCTTCTGAGCAACGCTCCCATCTTTTTGCTTTTAGTTTATTTTTCACATAGACTCTCACCTTCATCATGCCTAGACTGGCCTCAAACTGGGATCCTTCTAGCTCCACCCACTGAGTAGCTGGGACCACAGGCTTGTACCACCTTGCAAGACTTGGTTTTGAGAAGAGGACTTGTTAACTTTTGCCCCAGACTGCCTTTAACTGTGATCCACCTGTTTCTGCCACTCAAGGTGCTAGATGTGTTCAACCATATCATTATTTATATATATCATTATTTATATACAGCTTGCTTTACAAAATATGCTTTAAAATTTTATTCCCTTATATATTCCTATTTAAATGAAAGCCCAGAACACTCCAGAGATGGCTTTCACGTGTTAGGACAATTCTTGATAATTTTTACATGACATATAATGCAAGAATTGAAAAGATTTGCTTTATTACACTGTAATAAAATAAAATAAACATGATCAGTATTTGTATGGGTCTTATTTTTATTATTTTATGTTATATTTTAAAATCATTTTGCATTTATCCAGAAATTACCCAAACAATGTATGCACATGTGAATAAATGAAAAAAAATTATAAAAGTTAAAAAAAGAAATTCACTTTCAAATTGCAACATATTCTGTGTTCTAATCACTAAAGATCACAATAAATTAAAAATTTTAATTAATTAACGTTTAGCCTCTCTTTATGCTTGTATTTGCTGTGTAATTTCAATATATTCATTTACCTATAATGTCAATGTATCAAATAACATACATGATTTGGCAGTTTATATTAATAAATTATAATACCAATGTAATCAATTTCTTGTCATTAAAATGATTATTTTTTTCAGCAAAAGTAAAAGAGTTGAATATTAATTTCCTAAACAGTCACTTTTGCTTGAAATAAGAAGATAACTTTAATCAGATATTTCATATTTCTTCAAATATTCTTTACTTTTTTAGTCTTGATATTTGATATATTTAACACTGGTTGAACACATTTTATAGACTTAAGTAGTAAAATATATACCATTTTTAATTCTCAAAGCTGAAGTCACAAACAAAAGCACTAAGTGTCAGACATAACATTCTCAAGGTAGCCAATGACAGCCGACAGGCACAGAAGGACCTTTACCCATGACATAGCTTTGAGATTAAGCAATTAATTGAGAGAAAATCTTCTAATCACAACCTCCTATTCAGCATCGCTTTGACACTGATCTCACATAGTTACATTTTGCTTATCGTCCAGGTCAATGCCAATGCCACTCATAAAATTCTGTTGAGTAGGGATAGTGTATGGAGGGCCACAAGCCATGGCCATGTCTTAGTACCATCACTGGCAACAAGAATTTAAGGAGTGGGATTGTGGTTTTGTTTCACAGAGAAGTGTTTCTCCTGTGGTTTGAACAACCGTATTTCATGTCATTATTTCCTCCATCAGGGAGAAATTTTGAGAAAGCATTTACTAATAAACAGGCATATTGCCAACACATGTTCCTCACTAAGGAAGAAGAGGTAATGGTTACACTTAAGGTAATTTCACTCCTAGCTTGAAATTTATGGTATGTCGCTTATACATAACTTGTGATTCATAAGGATTTGCAACCCAGAAAATGATAACAATGATTCTTTCAAAGAATCTTTATGTATAAATGATACAGATAATAATTATATATTACATTTCATATATAGCATATAGTATATTTTCTATAGTATCTATCATATATCTATCTATCATCTATCTATCAATCATCTATCAGCTATCTATTTATATACTCACATGGCTCTCCTCTTGATATATCCACCATTCCCACCAGATCCTTACTAAAGTTATATATCTTCAATGTCATTGATACCATCACAGCACAATATTTCATAAACTGGGCCAGGTAATTAAGAAGGTTGGGGTATTTCCAAAGGAGCTGGCTCTATTCTATAAATATGCAGGAGCTTATATAATTTTTCAAAATGATCAAGCATTTGAAATCGTTTCTAAACCAAGAAGAAAACAACTGCTGTTAATTTATGTGTAATCTTTCTTATATTTTATTGAAAACATTTATTAAAAGAAGTTGTGGGATTTGTGTCTGGCCTAAGGATATATACTTCCATGATGAAATGTGTTTTTTCCTTCAACAAATTTGAAATTTATGTTATGTGTATAATTTATTTCTTAGTTTCAGGGTCAATTTATTGCTCTAATAAATACAACCCGGCTCAATTTATTTCCTAATGTGTGAGTTCCACAAGTAGGAATTTCATTGGCAAACTCTGAGAGCTGATTGAGCATGTGGCTTAGTGATGTTAGTGACTTCCTTTGGTAATTTATGCATTATTTCTTTAGAAATAATGATTTAATTTTTACAGCTTTAATAACTACCCTATACAGTCCATGATAAATAGTAAAATTTTCCAATTTTAGGAATTCTTTAACATTCCTTGACCTACTAAGCTGATAAACAGGCCCATCATATTTAAAGAAGAAGCTATTATTACTAATTAATGAAAACACTTTTCATATATGTTTTAGTAGAGTCAAAGCTGACTTCTAGAAATTTTCAACTCCTTGTAAATGTGACTTAAATAAATTTAAAGTATTAATTTTTATTTGACCAAAAATTGTAAGTAGTAATACCCTGAAACATACAGACCTAGTATCGTAATGTTGTTATTTTCTCAGAAAGAACACTTTTAACTATATTCTTATTTTATTTATTTATTTTAATTATTCATTTATTCACATGTGCATACATTGTTTGGGTCATTTCTCCCCCATGCCCCCCTCCCCCATCCATTCCTCCTTCCCCCTTTCCCCCCTCCCCTGCTTACTTCCAGGCAGAACCTGTTCTGCCCTTATCTCTAATTTTATTGAAGAAAAGACATAAGCATAATAAGGAAGACTAAGCGTTTTTACAAGTTGAGTTAAGGACAACTATACAGAAATATTCCTAGCATTGCTTTCTTATACACATGTGTTACAACCCAAGTTCGTTCATCTTCAACTGATCTTTACACTGGTTCCTGATCCCCTTCTCATGTTAACCTCTGTTGCTTTAAGGTTTCTGTATTAGTTCCTCTGGAGTGGGGACATCAAACGCTTTCATGTTTTGGGTTTTCTACCTATTTCTATATCTCTCCTATGTGGTCTCTCCTTATCATGTGATACAAGTCCAACAACATTGCTGCATTTGCCCTAGATCTAAAGTCTGCATATGAGGGAGAACATACAATTTTTGGTCTTCTGAGCCTGGCTAACCTCGCTCAGGATGATGTTCTCCAGTTCTGTCCATTTACCTGTAAATGATAAGATTTCATTCTTTCTCCTTTGTGGCTGAGTAAAATTACATTGTGTACAAGTACCACATTTTCTTGATCCATTCATCAATAGTGGAGCTTTTTGGTTGTTTCCATAACTATATTGTGAATAACACTGCAATAAACATGGGTGGGCAGGTGCCTTTAGAGTAATTTGTGTCGCATTCCTTTGGGTATATCCCCAGGAGCGGGATTGCTGGATCATATGGCAGGTCTATGTTTAGATTTTTAAGAAACCTCCAAATTTTTTTCCAGAGTGGTTGCACCAGCTTGCATTCTCAACAGCAGTGTATGAGGATTCCTTTTTCCCCACATCCTTGCCAACACATGTTGTTCGTGGTGTTTTTGATGATGGCTATTCTAACAGGAGTGAGTTGGAATCTTAGTGTGGTTTTGATTTTCATTTCCTTTATCGCTAGAGATGGTGAGCTTTTTTCCATGTGATTTTTGGCCATTTGAATTTCTTCTTTTGAAATTCTTTTTAGCAAATATTTTCTTCCACTCTATGGGTGGTCTTTTCAGTTTAGAAATCAAGTCACAAAAATCATTAGCTTTTCTATACACCAACAAAGAACAAACTGAGAAGGAATATATGGAACAATTCCATTCACAATAGCTTCCAAAAATATCAAATACCTAGGAGTAAATTTAACAAAAGATGTGAATGACCTCTACGAGGAGAATGACAAACCCCTGAGGAAAGAGATCGAGGAAGACTACCAAAGATGGAAAGATGTCACGTGCTCATGGATCGGTAGAATCAACATAGTAAAAATGGCTATACTACCAAAAGCAATCTACATGCTTAACGCAATTCCCATCAAAATCCCAATGATTTTCACCACAGAGATTAAAAAATCTACCCTAAATTTCATTTGGAAACACAAGAGACCATGAATAGCCAAGGCAATACTCAGCAAAAAGAGCAATGCTGGAGGCATCACAATACCTGACTTCAAACTATATTACAAAGCAATAGCAGTAAAAACAGCATGGTACTGGCACAAAAACAGACATGAAGACCAATGAACAGAATAGAGGACCTGGGTATAAGCCCACACAACTATACCCACTTCATTTTTGACAAAGGTGCCAAAAATATATGATGGAAAAAAGACAGTGTCTTCAGCAAATATTGGTGGGAAAAGTGGCTATCCATCTGCAAGAAACTGAAACTAGAACCATGTCTATCGCCCTGTACTAGTACCAACTCAAAATGGATCAAGGACCTAAATATCAGACCTGAAACTCTGAAGTTACCACAGGAAGGAACAGGAAACACTCTGGAACTAATAGGTATAGACAAGGACTTCCTCAATAGAATCCCACCAGCTCAGCAACTAAGAGAAAGGATGGACAAATGGAACTTCATAAAATTTAAAAGCTTCTGCACAATATATTCTTATTTTAAAATTGTATTATTCTCTACCAGTAGAATGTACAGTAAAGCTATAGGAAGCTTTCAAGTACATAAAACTCTACAAAGTTATAATAAATCAAGATGCACATGAGAAGTAAATATTTCAATTAAAATTTCAGATTTCAGGTATATTATCAATTAGTATGTCAAAATTGATGTAAAGTCTACACAAGTATGAAAGTTTTCAATTTATTTTCTGTAACAGGATTACTTTTATTTAGAGTGTAATGTTTATGACATTTTATCATCAATGTGTACTCCAATTTATTCCTGTTTTACTTTATCACTTACCTGAAAAAGTGATTATAATCTAGAAGTTCAAAAAGTATGTGTTAATTACTTTAGCTTCAGGAATCTTGAGATAACAATATTACTTCTAGTTTTGAAAACTGAAGACATTTAATATGTATCTTTACATAGAGTTAGGCATTGTTTCTTTTGTGTAGTGTTCAAACTTCAAGATCAAGTTGTCATTTTCACAAGACCTCATTTGTGCTATCTAGATTAGGTGTGATGAGTAAATTGTAAGTCAGTCAAAAGATGAGTTGTATTATTCATATTGTTACTATGAATGCCAAAATATTAACTCAAAATTCAAATTTTATTTATGGATTTTTATATGAGAAAAAACTATATGGATTCTTTCCCAAGAAGAGTAAATCCTTCCAAATTAATTAGTGTACATACACTGGTTAGTTTGATCTTAAAATCAGACTTTTTCTGAGTGTAGAAAGAAAGATTCAAATATGCATTGCATATAATCCTACAGGTTGATAATTTGAAACTAGTATTGTTTCTTATATCAGGAGGAAAAAATGTCAGAATCAGAAAGACAAAGAAATCTTCTCAAATGCTGAAATACATTTTCTCATTGAATCAAGAAATAAAAATAAATTTGCTAGTGGAATAATATGTTGTCTTTCAAGTGTTTGTGGTCTGACACTAACTGTACTCACATTTCAGTTTTGGTTTGGTACGAACCCATCATACAGGACAAAACTCTTTTTATGCCATTTATAAATAAATACATTTTTCTTAATATCTCTAAATGCCCAAAGGCTTTATAAAGTTTTCCCATGGAGAAAACAGAATATATGTGAGAGTGAGGTATTTTGAGTTTGGTTTGTTTGTTTGCAAAACTAGAATCTTATTTTAAATTTTAAGTATTCTTAGAATCTGGCCCCTTTCAAATTTATTTATAGATACATTGATGATACATTGATAGACATATTCTATTAAAGTAGATTTTTTGTTAGATGTTATTCAAATTTCATTGTATCAGTTCTTTAAAAGCAGACACAGTTCACTTTTGCTTACTGTTTTGTTATCATGACATTGAAAGTACCAGAGGCATCATAGTCAATCATTATATTAGATTACATAATAACATTTGAAAAAATCATTATCTATATATCAGGAGAAGATTATATGAATATAACCAGTACCTATAAACAAAAAATAGTTTCAAAATTCATCCCATGAATTTGTATGAGAATTTAACTTGAAATTCTTGGTCATTTTATTTAGAATGATAGTAATTATCAACTTTCTCCTCTACAAAATATAATTTTCAGAGGAAAGAGCTTTTTTAAAAAAACACTTTCACTGATATATTCCTTGAGCTGGATTTACTTTTTGATGCACAAAACATACACATTCAATATACTTATGGGACAACATGTTTTGATACCTGCATATGTTGAACAATATTAAGCATCTATCACCTCAATCTTTTATCATTTCTCTTTTTCATTTTAGAGATAGTGGGGTTTGAACTCAGGGCCTATACTTTAAGCGACTCCACCAGCATTTTTTTGTGTAGGGTTTTTCAAGATAGGGTCTGGCGAACAATTTGCCCAGGCTGGCTTTGAACCACAATCCTCTTGATCTCTGCTTCCAAGTAGCTAGGATTATAGACATGAGTCACTGATTCTTTGTGGTGAAAAAATTCAAAATTGTTTCTTGTAACTTTTTTCCAGTGTACAATATAGTTTTGCTACCTGAAGCAACAGTTCTCTAAGTAGAGCACAGTGCCCATTGAACAATATTTCCCAAAGAGGTTTCAAGAGTTGCTCAGAGGCTCTATGAGTTTACCATGTTATTTTCTCTCCTTAATAAGTAAGGTGAAAATTGGGCACCGGGTGGCTCACACCAATAGTACAGGAGGCAGAGATCAGGAGGATTGCGGTTCGAAGCCAGCCTGGGCAAATAGCTCCTGAAACCCTACCTTGAAAAAACCCATCACAAAAAAAAAGGCTGGTGGAGTGGCTGGAGTGGCTGGAGGGGTAGGCACTGAGTTCAAGACCCAATACCGCAAAAAAAAAATTTTTTTTAAAGTAAGTTGAGTAAAACCTTAACCTTTGATAAATGTTTGATTTAAATGAAAGGTCATTTTGTCTTTTACCTTAGGATCATTTTATCAAATAATAAATTACTGTATCTGTGATATAAGTTTGAAAAGAAAATGTATGAAGTTAGTTGGCAGGGAAGTTGAATACATTTTGGTAACATCAGATTTATAAAAGAGGAAAAAACACACATCCCAATCAGTGTGAGATATTAACCTGAGGTTAAAGTAGGTGGTGCTTTGCTGTAAACTACTTATGACTGAAACTGAATGAAAAACATTGACAAAGATTGGATATTCGTGAGTCAGAAAGACATGCTAAATTCTAGTCATCAATAATTTCTGAGACAAAGACTTTCATATTCATGAAGAAAAAAATCAAAGGTGAAATATTGGAAACACCTCTAGAAACTATTCGATTCATTTACAGTCTTCGCAGTTACTTGGGAACATAAGTGCATTTTCAGTGCTACTTTGGACTGTATCTCTCCAATAACCATCTTTACCTGTAACTTTACCTTATGTAACTATATTTTAGCATGTGATTAAGCTTGATTATCATACTTTTAGCAAATCAAAGTTTAAAATATGCTTCATAGTAAAACAATAAAATGTACATTGAAGAAAAATCAAATTCAATTACATAAGAAAACTACAAAACAGTTAAGAACTCCATTGTCTTTATTCCTACAAGTTCATTCAGCGTCACCTGAGCCTAAAGCATTATATTCCATACCTCTCCACTTCACCAGAGACAACAGAGCATAGACAATGGGAAAATAAAACCCAATACCACAGGACTTTTATTTACTCTGACTTGCAAAGAAAATGAATCAATTTAACATTTGGTATTGCTCAATAGATCCCTGGTCTGGGCTGATTTATAAGATGACAATCTGCATCTTCAATTTAACTTTTTAAATATAAGTTTTCAGAGATTAAAAGAGCCAAGTAAATTAGGGTCAAGTGTGTATTTTATGTATGATGTCAATGTCAAAGCATGAGGGCACCTGAGGATTTCAGGAGGATTATAAAAAGGAGAATTTCATAAGAATTTACTTTAGACAAATCTTTCATGTTATATACAAAATTTAGGTAAGACGTAAGCAATATCATCATTTTATCAGTTTAATAACTAAGGCATAAAAATGGCAAATTATTCCCCATAGTTTATTTAATATGGAACCTTTTCCTTTCCTGAAGAAGAAATAGATATTTCCAGTCTTTCCCTCTTCCAACAAGAAATCTCAAAACTTCTATTTTTATTTTTATTTTGCTGGTTTTGTGGTTTGAACTCAGGTTTCTGCTTGAGCCCCACCTCTTGCCCATTTTGCTCTGGTTATTTTTGAGATAGGGTCTCTGATTTTGCTTGGGACTCTACTGCACTGTGTTCTTCCTATTTAACATCTTGCTCTAATTGCTATTACAGGTGCATTCACTACACCCAGTTATTGGTTGAGATGGGGTGCCAAGAACATTTTTGCTGGAGCTGTCCTTGAACCACTAAAACTCCAATATTTAAAAAGATAAATTGACTTTGCTTTGCTCACTCACAATTAAGCTCTAAATTATTGCAGTGACTTTTTATGTCAAATTATTGTCAAAGCAGTTTGTATTCGTTTTATATGTTGATGCTATTCCATATAAAGTGTTGTAAAATATAAAACTCCATCTGTGACGTAATGAATTTTTCTTATATACAATGACTAAAACTCTTGTGTAAAATTCTATCAATATTTCTTCCTTTTTTTAATTCTAAGAACTGAACTCATAGCTTTGTCACATCTAAACAAGCTCTGTACCACTATACCTCATCACCAGCTCATTCTCACAGTAACTAATACACCCTTTGAAAAAACTCTATAAAATACCAAATTCACATGAATTCATTTCCTAAGTGACCACTTTTAAGCATGACCACCGCTTATTTGCCCCTTGCAAGGACTGTCACCTTGGGAATGAATTTCCAACTCAGGAACTGTGGCACGTGCATTCACACTGTAGCACCCCTGGCTTGATGTATTCTGGTGGATAAGTAGGTAGAAGCAACAAGCAATTGTGAATGTCTCTTCAAGGCATAACATTAAACAATAAAAGTCTAACATCTGCTTTCTGCTCTTCTGGTAATATACTAATTTAACATAATTTCTAATTGTTTATTTCAGGCTCCATTTCTAAAACACTTCATTAAAACAGCATTTAGTCTCTTGGTCTGAGAAACCAAGAAAATTCACTGCCTTATGATACTCCTGTGTTCTTCACCAACTCACTGAGATTTTTGTCCTTTTAATCTGTGGGTGATGGTATCTTGATTATGTCATTAAAGGCCATGTCTGTCACCACAAAAACTTGGCTTCTTGGTTCTGCCATTTTTCATCACTGCACTTAACTAATAAAAGTATGAGTCATGTTTTTATTAGCCAACTATTCATGGAGCACCTGCATATTCTAGGCACTGGGCTAAATGTCACAGCACAAAAATAAGAAGATAGATACCAATATGATATACAAAATATATATTTATGTATTTTTTCAAATACAGCAAAAACTTGCCCTTGCTTTTATGTGTTTTTTACTGGTATTTATTAAAAATCAAAGTAACATTTTAATAATGTAAAATAAAATGTATTTTTTATAAATATCTTGAATTTGCTTAAACACATATAAGTTAACTTTGAACATTTATTTTTCAGAATTCACAAATTTAAAACTTAGAAAAGAACTGGGCATAGTTGTACATGATTATAATCCCAGCTACCTGAAAGATGAGAAGTGAAGACCAACATTCCAGTCACAAAATTAGTGAGACACAATCTCAAGAAATAGGCTCTGCTTGGTGATACACATTTGTAAGCCAGAAACCCAAGAGCACGGGGCCAGAAGATCATACTCTGAACCTGGCTCAGGCAGAAGTGTGAGAACCAGATAGACAAAACTAAAAGCCAAAACAAAAGGACCAGGACATGATTCTCCATTATGTCCCAGGATCTATCCTAACATTGGGAATAAAGAATTAAAGCATTTTAAGTTCTGAACTTATGGAGCCTTTATACCAAGGGAAAGATAAATAGATGATAATATTCTAGGCAAATATCCCAAGGAAGGTAAGTCTTCAAAAATAGATGTACCTGTACGCCTCTGTTTTCACCATCACTATTCACAAAACCAATCTACTGAATCAGCCTGGGTGCCCATCAACCCATAAGTGGTTAAAGAAAATGCGTTATATTTGCACAATGGAACATTATTCAGCCATAAAGAAAAATGGAATTATGTCATTTGCAGGAAAAAAGGATGGAACTGGATATCATCAAATTTAGGTGAAATAAGCCAGACATAGAAAGAAATGTATCATATATTTTTTCTTATATGGAGAATCTGGACCTAAAACACAATGAGAGGAATGTAAAGCAGGAGCCATTCTCTCTCTGTGGGGTGAGGAGAAGAAATTTGCAGGATTGGACAGAGAGAAAGGAGAAGGTGATGGGAGATGGCCATGATCAAAGTACTTTAACTGCAAGAATGAATATAGAATAATGAAATCCATTAAAATCATGAAAAAATGGAGTACAGATAGGGGTAAGAAAGAGAAATGGGGAAGGTGAATTTGATCAAAGTTCTTTATAAATATTTTGTGGAAAGACACAATGAAACCCTTTTGAATAATTAATACATGCTAATAAAATTTCCGTAAATATTGAGGATGTAAAAACCAAGAGAATTACACTGACTAGGTGATGAGTTTGGAGACAGTTTAGACCAGGGATCAGGGACTTGAGGAAAAGGACTTATGAGCATTGATTTTAAAAGGCATTTTAGGCAAACAGGACACCAAAATACAAGTTCTTGAGGCAAGGCCTAACTGGAACAGAAAGCTTTATGGCTAGAGTAAGGAAAAATGAAGAGTCCTTGTTCACGACATAGCCATAAACACAGTCATTTGAGATTTACAAGACAATTCTTTAAAATATGAGTACCCTGGAAAGCTTTGACCAGAGGGGTAAAATGTTCTGACATTCTTTCGAAGGATTGCTCTGTGTACTGTATTGGGAGTAGATTGTAGTGGGAGGAGTTGGAGAGGAGACATTGATGAAGATTTTCCAGAGATTATATAGAATATAAGAAAATAAGCACCTGGCACACAGTGATGCAATCAGTGTCACGCTTTAACAACTTAGGCTCTACTTCTTGGGTGTTCCATCTGCATAGTTTTCTGTCCATTTTTGTCATTAGTTTTTCCTTCTCTTTTCCAAACTGTAGTTTTTTCTTTTCTCTCTCTCTAAAGTTCGTCCTTTTTAAAAAAAAAAAAAATTATTATTCATTTATTCACATGTGCATACATTGTTTGGGTCCTTTCAATGTTCTTTTATATTATTTTAATATTTTCTACTTTTTTGTTCATTTATTGGTATGGATCGATTATTCCAATTGTGTTAGAAATAAAATTCTGTTTTTAAAGGAAATTGTCTTTCTAGCAAAAGGACATATTTTTAAACTGATGCCTCATTTGACTGGAACTGATGTTAAGTTTACTTTAGTAGAATGATTCCATTCTTTTATAACTTTTTGAAATCAGACTTTGGAAATTCTGTCAGGGTACAACATCCAATGAACTGAGAGTTAGGTCACAATGATTCTTACAGTGGACTGAAGATAACTGAGAATGCCTTCAAGATCTTCTAGGCCTTACGTCTCCATGAAAGTGTTGTTAGCAAATGATGTGTTACCTTCTGTTACAGCTTAGACATGACTTTTATACTTCAATCTGGTGTAATCTGCAGGAAATTTAGCAAGACAATCTATTCTATTATCTATAATTTTTATACCTATTTAAGCTAAATAATTAAAATCAATCATTATCTGCCTGGAAAATTTGATTTACTCTCTCAAGCAAAATATGAAACAGTCCTGAAGAACACCTGAGTCTTTTAATTACTGTGAATGAGATCATTATTTTCAGAATTCTCTTTCACTAGCTAAAATCTATACTTTCAAGAAATAGTTTATTCTTCAGATTGAGAGAAGAACTGGTCTACTAAAGGAGTTTGGGATTAAGATATTTGTTATAAATTAAGTAGTACCTCCATAGAACAATTGTCGATGACTCAGACTGAGTTTCACAAAGGAGAAGAGAATTCAGGAGCAGAAAAACCAAATGGAACCCCCATTACATTTATGTGACTGATGTTAAGAAAAGGCAAAAACTGTTACATTCACATATATTGGCAGCTCCTTATTCTAAGGGAAGGACTCTGTGCTTACTTACGTGTTTTACTAATAGTATCATTTTGATACTGTCCACAGCAAAGAAATACCCTTGTTCTCGTTTTTCCATACTAATGTATTATATATTTAAGATTTAAAATTTTGTCTATCATTGAGTCAATTTTTCCACATGGTGGGATGTAAGGATGAATATTTGTTTTATTCTACAAATATTTCAATATTTTCTGCTGTTATATGTTTAAATGGCTTCTCCTTTATCATTGCAACGTTTTGGTAACTTTAACAAATATCAATAAAACATAGAGTTGTAGACCTAGTTCAAAACTCTATTTTGACTACCATGAAACTCCCTTTGTCAATTAATATATGGTAGTTTAAAATGAGGAAAAATCCTTTATTTTGTTCCATTAGTCAATATGACCATTCTTTCATCAGTAGCACACTGGCTTCATTTTTTCACCTTCACAAAAATTATTAAAATCAAGCAACACAAGTCCTCCAAATCTATTCTTTGCCTTTAAAATTATGGAAATTTTCTATTAATTTTCCAAGGGAGAAAAAAGGAAGATTTCTGGAATTTTGATTGGAATTGTGTTTCATTCAAAAATAATGAAGAATTGATGTGTTACCAACACTTAATTTTCTAATTCAAAATCATGGTATGTCTGTGTCTATTTAAGCTGTATTTGACTGTGCTCATCATTAATGTATATCCTTAAGAGAGCTTGCACTGTTTATTGTCACATTCATTAATAGTATTTCATGTTTGGGCACTTTTGTGAATTAAAAGTGAAGTTATTCTTTTGTAATTGTTCGTGTTTAGTACATGAATATGTAGATTCAACTTTCATCTGCCATCTTGCTGACTGAATGTGTTAGATACTTTTCTTGTACATGCCTTAGACTTTTATGCAGACTTTCGTGTCATCTGAACAGAAAGTTTATTTCTTCTGTTTTTACTATTTATGTTCTTAGCTTCTTTCAGTAAAAAATTCTACCTCTAAAGACCTCCTGGTGGAAATACTTTTAATAATGAATAAAATTCCTTTTGTAGATAAAGTGTTTTACAGATTTTTCAGTCTTTAGAGGTACTGGGGTTTGAATTCAGGGTCTTATGCTTGTTAGACAAGTGCACTATCACTGTAACCATGCTTCTAAAGTTTTGATTTGGTTATTTTAGAGAAAGCATCTCACATTTGCCAGGGTTGTCCTGGATTCCAACTGTCCTATTTAAACTTCCTGCATACCTGGGATGACAGGTGAAGATCACCACACTCAGCTATTTTTTGGTTTAAGTGGGGGGTCTTATGAATTTTTTGCCTAGTCTGGTCTTGAACTACAATCTTCCTGGTCTCGAAACACAATCCTCCCAATCTCTGTCTCCTGATTAGCTATGAGACAATACACCTGGAAGATAAATTCCCTTTTTGCAGTAGATCCATCATTTATCTCTAAGTTATTACATGTCTTTGGAAAAGCATCATTTACATTTCAATGGAACTTTTAGTAAAACCTTTTTTGCATTCCTAATGTTAGTGCTTTTTATTCTGTCCCTTTTGTTTACTATCAGTCTGATTACATGTTCTTGATTTTTTTCTTTTAAAACTCTATTAATGTTCATATTTTAAATTGTTTTGATTTCTGAATTTATATTTATGCTTTACAACCATCCACATGCTTTACATTTTTCTTTTTCTTTTAAGAATTGTGGGTAAATAACATTAGTTGATTCCTCTAAAAATATAACAAATTTAATATTTCTGTCTAACTAGAGTTTAGTTAAATGCAAAATTTTTGAGTATCATTTAATTACTCTAAAATATTTTCTGTGATGTCTTCTATGATTTAAGAAGAATTCAATAGTGCGTAGTTGAATTCCTTAGATTTTTAGGATTTCTTCCATATGTTAAAATTTATCATGCACAGCATTAGAAAATATTCAAATTAATACACAGGGAAGAAAATGTAAATAAGAATAGAAAAACAGTGAACTGTAGGACAAGTTCAAAATTCATACTGTACGTATGATTAAATTCCTGAAGGAAAGGGGAAGTATCTACAGAAACAAAACATAAACACTCAAAATTTATAAAAATTGTTAATGTGTTGATCCAAGGAGTTTGATGAAGATGAAACAACAAAAAATAAACTACAGTTATACACCTATCATGATGCAGAAAATTTTACATGTGCTCATAGTAAATGTTGATGAGAAAGTGGAAGAGTTAGGACTCTCATACGGATGTTGGGTATAGTCAATCTAGATATTCATTTGATAATTTCTTAAATTATGAAACATTAACCTAACCTATGACCAGATATTCCAAGACAGTTTTCTAAGAGTAACAAAAGTATATTTCCATGCAAAGTTTTATACATATCTTGGTAACAACTTAATCTGTAATTGCCCATACTGGAAGCAACCAAAATATCATCAACAGAAGAGTCGATAAACACATCCTGTTGTGTCTACATAATTGAATAAATTTAGTGACCTAAAAAAATATATAAACCCTTAGCAACCAAAAAATGGAAGAACTTTAAAATAATTACACTAAACCCAATATGGTCTAAATAATAACACACAATAGGATCTAATTTCTTTATTTGAGAAGATGAAAACTAATTTAAAGTGACAGTAAAATATTGATGGTTGCCTGCAATGGATAGAGAGATAAAAATGGGTAGGAGATTCTTTGACGTCCTGACTGTCTTGAGTGCAGGACTACTAGCCAGGACGCAAACTGCACTGCTGACATGCTAGCAATGGCTGCTTTGAACTCTCTATGAACACCTTGAGGAAGCTACACAATAAGCATTGCTCGCTGTCAAAGAACAGCTCCAGCTCCTGAGGCACTGTCTCAGCAACCAGCCTGCTCTAGACATTTTGCCATTACAAACTTCGGTGAACTCTAGATGACCCTGTAATTATTTCCACTGGACTAGAAGGAAACTACTTCCTCTAGTGGCCCATCAGAAGACCTGTGTCTGGTTCCATCACAGTGCTTCATTTGCATGAGGGGACTCCATAATTGGTGCAGACACCCTTGTCACATTCCCTTTCTGTTACATAAGCAGGCTGTTTGCCTGGCTTTGTAAGTCAGCCTAGGAAGGCCACCTGTTCTGCCCCCTGGCGTGGGAACATTAGGCTCAATAAAAGCTTCTTTCAAGTCAAACAAAAAAGAAAAATGTATGGAAGAGACTTAGAAAAAAACAAAAGGAAAATAGAGGAGATTGTGTGAATGTTCATTTTCTTGATTTGTTACTTTTATAAATATACATGTAAAATAAAATGTATCTTATTCACTTCAAACATAATGCATCTCATTAAATGTCTATAGACTCTCAGCAGATTAACACAGCAAAAATCTTAGACCTTTCCATTACCAGGGACTAAATACAGCTGACATTATATAAATACATTTTCAATATTTGCTGTTGTATAGTAATTTTATAAGCAAATAAACTCCCAATTCTCATGGACTAAATAAGGAAATAAATGTTGTAATAACAGCATGGCTCTAGTGTGTGTCAAGTCACACAAGTGAATTCCTTTTTCTTTAATAATCATATAAAGGCAATTAGTACTGGGTTTGTCTTATCTCTAGGGGAAAGAAAAGGGAATTTTAGTGGAAGTCTAATTTCATTGTTATTTAATGTTAAATATTTTATTATATAAAGCAATTTTTTAAATCAGTTGGCTGATATCTGTCCCTTGTAATATGAACCCTTTAATCACTGATTTTTTTATGATGAAAAAAATCAAGAAAGAAAAAAACAGTAAAGTTTCAATATGGAGCATGTCTCATCTGACCTTTACAAAAATAATTTTAAATCACCTGTGTTTTTCTAATTAAGCTAATCTCTTTCCTCTCAGAATGTGTCTGAGTGGGCTTCTAGGTTCTAAGCTCATTTATTAATTAAAATAAAGCAATGTATATTGAGTACTGTTTTACTTCATCATAGATACTCAGTAATTCATTATACATTTTCCATGTAAAATTCCTTCCAAGCATATATTATAATCTTTATTTAAATGAGAAGAATCTGATATCTCTGTCTGTGTATAGTAAAGGAGGGGAAAAAGAGAGAGATAGATTCGTTTGTTCTTCCCTACCTCCCAATTCCAACTTTCCCCTTCTCTTCCCTCCTTTTCTTCCTCATTCTTTCATTTCACTGTCTATACTTTGTGCCATGCACTATAACTTGGATGTGAGAGGAAGGTCATATTCTAGTTTAGTGGTCAATAGAACATTCCAGCAGTGTTTCAAAATGAGTAACTGGTTGGATAATTTTGTCCTATGTGACACACAAGCAGAGTTCCAAATTCGATAAGGAATAGGATTAACTTCATTTAAATTATTTCATGTATGAGTTTCCAAAATCTTTCTTTTCTTTATTTAGAAGTCAGCATTTCAAGAAATTTATTTAAAATATTTTGAACAATATGTCTTTTACACAAACTGGGAGAAAATCAATTGTGGCACGTTTTGCTTGTTCTTCTAAAGGTGTCTTCTTGCAGTGGGAAAGTGTGATGGAGCTTCATTTTCTTTAAAAGTTCCAAACTGCAATCACAAGTAATTTACATAAAAGACAGCAGGCAGGTAAGAACATTTTGCAGCATGTTTCCCTTTCATACAGGAAGAGAAAGAGAGAAGGAAAAGAAAAGAAAATCATCAAAGAGTTTATGAGGTCGTTTTAGAAACAAAGTCGAACATTAAAGAACAGCCCTTGGCTTTTGATGGAAAATCATTTAAAGTTACCCAGGTTCCATGGAATGCATTTAAGGCAATATAGCAGATGGGGTCTTGAGTAACATCTTGAGTTAATTTATTTTTGAAGCACACAATGACTTTTTATGATACAATTGAATTAGTAAGAGGAATATTTTTCTCCAGTTATTTTTATCTTCAAAAATGTATCATAATATTCATGCAATCATTTTTATAATACATAGACTATATACTCAAATTAATGATGGGTATATCATTTTTAATGTTGCTTAGGTTTTTTTCTGAGGACAATATGAAAGGACAATTTATAAAGTCATGACTGATGTTTCTGAGCCAATAAGCTGGTCTATTTTTGAACTAGAACTTAATGTTATTCTGTAGTTTCAGTTTCTTATTGTGTTTATATATTATAAAGCAATTCAAATTTTTTATTGCAAACTGGAAGTAAACCTTCCATCCTACAGCTTCCACAGTGACATAAAAAGAATAATAATTAAAGTCTAAAAATTAATTCTATACAATTTTATAATAAAATTGTGTACATTAGTATGTTCCTATGTACTCACTTAAAAATCTCATTAGTCACCCACTTTCTTTTTTTTTTTTTTCGGTGGTACTGAAGTTTCAATTCAGGGCTTCATTCTTTTTAGGCAGGCACTCTAGCACTTGAACCATTCCATGAGCCCTTTTTGTGTTGAATATTTTTGAGATAGGTCTAGCTTTTTTTTTTTCTTTCCTGGGCTGGCTTTGAACTCTTCTCAACTTTGGTGACAAGCTAAAATTACAGATGTAAGCCACTGGTGCTGAGCTTCACTCTCTGGTTAGAGATGAAGAAGAATAGCAATATGGAAGAGAACTTAAATAATTGCTTTTTAACATAATGTATTTTTACATGGTTCAGTTAAAAATATAACTTAAAGAGTAAAATGTTGATCAAATATATCGCTAAGGATACTTTTCTCCAATTTGAACTTTATACTGTTTTGCAATCATGAAAATATAAAATGACAAGTTTCTGTAGAGTAAATTATAATTAAAATGCACAATTAACTAGAAGAATACTGGAACTCAAAAGAGAAACTGTAGAATAAGCATATATTGCTCTCTTTTGGTAGAAGAGGTCTTTTGCAGAAATGCTGAGTACTCATGGTTCCTAATCAGAAGTAAGATTTTCATTGGAATCCGAAGGACATGGAGCTCTTCCTTGGGTGCAAAGACATCTATTGTAACCTACTCAGAAAATCTGAGAATGTCAGGCAACTTGTCACCAGGCACATCCCTTTCTTTCCTCTGTAGCTGTCTGGCGGTTTCTGTGCGCTCTTTATTGGTCAGGTTCTTTCTTTTGGCAGATAATAGAGCAATCCAATCAAAGCATCAGTGTGACTCTCTGACAGAACATTTGCTGCTTTGGAAAAATTTGCACTTATCATATGGCAAGGGAATTTTAGGCTGTTAAGAAGTGTTTATTTGGAATTTCACCCTTTGAAAAGCACATAGGATTTATAATGGTAAAAATGCACACAATGTTAGGCATTTTTTGGCAATTTTTAATTTAGTTGCCTAATTAGTTTAAACAGAAGTTTGAACTTAAATCTCATGTGTTAAAGAAACTCACATCAAGTTCAATAATTTTTCCTACATAAATTATTCCTAATATCATAACACAGTCATCCTCTGTATCTAAGTGTTTACATCTACAGATTCAAAAATCTGAGGATATAAAATACTCTTAAAAATAAATGTGTCTTTTATGGAAATACAGAATTTTCCTGGTGATTTCATAAACAATATAATATGACAAGTATTTATGCATGTTTTCAATAATATTAAGTCTTATAAGTATTCTAAAGGTGATTTAAAGCATAAGAGAAAATGTGTGCTGGTTATATGCGAGAATTGTACCATTTCATGAAAGGAACTTGAGTATCCTTGAAATTCCCAGGAAGAAAGCTCTTAGAATACCCAGGGACTCAAGGCTTTGTAATTGTAAGATAAGTGCTCTGTCTCTTCAGCCATGCCTCCAGCCATTTTGAATCAGGTCATTTTTAATTGTTATCATGTTATTGTTGCATAAAGGGTACATTATGACATTTACAAAAGTTCTTACTATATCATAATTGAATTCACCCACTCCATCATTCTCCTTTATCTCCCCTTCCCCCATGTCTGTAAGAGTTCCAACAGTTCTCATTTTTCCATTTTCATACATGAGTACATATTATTTCCATTATATTTACCCTACTTATATCTTCCATAGTCCCACTGGTACCAACCCACATATTCACCACACTAACTTCCTTCTTTTACCCTCTCCCTCTCGTATGTGAAGTCCTCATAAAATGAACTGTATTTTTAATATTGCTGTATTTGTATTAGCTTTATATTCCACATATGAAAGAAAACATGGCTTTTGGTCTCTGAACCAGGAGAACTTCAGTTAAGATGATATTCTCCAGTTCCATCCACTTACTATAAACAACAAAATTTCATTTTTCCTTGTCACTGAATAAAGTTCCATTGTATATGAATACCACATTTTCTTAATCCATTCATCAGTAGAGAGGCATCTTGGCTGTTTCCAAAGCTTAGCTTTTGAGAATACTCCTGCAATAAAAATAGGTGTGTATGTGCCTTAATTGTAACTTGACTTACATTCATTTGGGTATATCCCTAGGAGAATTGCTGGATCATATGGCAGTTTTATTTTTAGTTTGGTGAGGAGCGTCCATACTGTTTTACATAGTGGTTGTACTAATTTACATTCGCATCAGCAATGTATGAGAATTCCTTTTTCCCCACATCTTTGCTGTGGTCATGAATCAAGTGGAATCTTCATGTAGTTTTGATTTAAATTTCCTTTATGGTCAGGGATGTTGAACATTTCATCATGTGTTTTTTGGCCATTTGGACATCTTCCTTTGGAAAAGATCTGTTCAGTTTTTTTGCACATGTCTTTATTGGGTCACTGAATTTGGGGGAGTTCAATTTTTTGATCTCCCTCTATATTCTGGTTTTCAATCCCTTGTCATATGTGTAGCTGTCAAAGATTTTTTCCTCATTCTGTGTCAGCCTCTTCAGTTTAGAGACCATTTCTTCTGTTGCTCAGAAGCTTTTAAATTTCATGTAGTTCCACTTGTCAATCATTTCTCTTAATTTCTGAGCCTTCTGAGCTCTATTGAGGAAGTCACTGCCTATGTCTTTTAATTCCACTGTATTCCCTACTCTTTCCTGTACTAACTTCAAAGTTTCAGATCTTATATTAAGTTCCTTAATCCACTTTGAGTTGACAGTGTGACAGACATGGATCCAGTTTCAGTTTTGTGCATACTTCTATCCAGGTTTCTCAGCAACATTTGTTGAAGAGGCTTTCCTTTCTCCATCCTATGTTTTTGGTGCCTTTTTCGAAAATCAGTTGTGTGCACCTCTGTTGACTCATACCTGAGTTCTATTCTGCTCCACTGGTCTTTGTATCTGTTTTTGTGCCAGTACCATGCTGTTTTCATTGCAATGGAAAAAAATTCTGTATTCATTCTTGTATAGAAAGTGCATCAACCATATTCACATTCTTAATTTCCTTCTTTTACACTACCTCTCTCATATGTGAACTCCCTTTGGCATGACTTGTTTTTCTTTGTATAGCTTGTATTTGTATTTGGTCTATATTCCACACATGAGAGAAAGCATAGGGTCTTTGGCTTTCTGAACCTGGCTAACTTCACATAAGATAATGTTCTCCAGTTTCATCCATTTACCCGCAAACAACGAAATTTCATTCTTCTTTATGGCTGATTAAAATTCCATTCTGTATAAATGCCACATTTTCTTAACCCATTCATGAGCTATTGCATATCTTGGTTGTTTCCATAACTAAGCTATTGTGAAATAGCTAAACACTAGGGTGTGCAGATGTCTTTATTGTAATCTAACTTACATTCTTTGGAGCACATCCCTAGGAATGGTATTGTGGAGTGACTCAAGTGGTATAGTGCCTGCCTAGTAAGTGTGAGTTGCTGAGTTCAAACCTTAAAACTACCAAAAAAAAAAAGAAAAGAAAAAAGATTCATTCAGATTATTTTGTAGATAGTTTTTTGCATTTTACCCATCCTGGCCTGGATTCTGATCTTCCTATTATAAGCTTACTGCAGTAGCTGGGAGAACAGGTGTGTGCCACTGTGCCCAGCTATTTAATTCTGCACAATCATAAATCCAAATGGATAAAAAACCTTAATCTAAGTCCTGAAATGTTGAAAACACTACAAGAAAATATGAGATAAATACTCATGATGTTTATCCAGGAAGCAATTTCTAGAATAGGACTCCAACAGCTGAGTAAAATAATTTAATAATTGACAAATGAAATTACATTAATTTAAAATGCTTCTTCACACCAAAGGAAATAAAAAACTGAAAAGACACTTAAAGAATGGGAGAAAGTCTTTGTCAGTTCTTCATGCAGTAAAGAATTAAGAACCAGGATATGTAAATAACTTTAAAACGTATTTATATATCCTGGATCTTAATTCAAATAATAATAATAATTCAATAATTCATTCAAAAATATGGAAATTATTTGAATGGACAAATCTCAAGAGAGGTAGGAATTTCTGAAAAATATATGAAAAATATTCATCTATAAGCATCACCAAAATACACATCAAAAGAACACTGAAATTCCTTTTCAGCGGGAGATGAGAGTGGATCATACTCCTCTTTCCTGTGTCTCCACATACCAGAAATAAAATGTAAAATTCATGTCTTTATGGAAAGACAGGTAAGTTATTAAAACAAGGTGGGCATCAATAAAAGACTGGACAGATAGTAGCTAAAGAAAGTCAAAGAAAAATTAACTTTAAATCTCTAAAAGAAAAAAAAAACTAGCTTGAACAAAGCTTAGAATAGCATCACTTTCTTGGTACAATATTTGCTCCATCCCAGCCTCTATTTTTGTTATTGTTGTTTATTTGTCTGTTTTGTTCTGATTCTGGCATACCCACATAGACCACCCACATAACTCACAATTTGAACAGACAGCTAAACACAGGTCAGCGAACCTTACCCAGGCTACTGGTGAGAAGCCCATCAGCATCTTTGTCCCTGTGACTGGTATAAAATGTGGTTGCAAAATCAATTAGGGAAAAACTGCTTTAGCACTGAGGGCACCACCTAACCTAGCTCAACATGTAGATTTAAATAAATCTGCCTGCAACAAAATTTTGCCCAACTGAGTTGATTAATGTTCCCCATACCAGGCCCATTCCAATAGATTGCTGAGGTCACTTGGTGTCTGGATCTCTAAACAAGGACAAAGGTGTAAACTTCCCTATAAACAGCTTTAACTCTAAAAGCACTGTCGACCACAGCTCATTGTGTAAACTGAAATACAACTTTTACCTCAGTGGAATGACTAAAGGCCCCTATACCTGGCCCTGACCAGCTAGTGGTTGAAGCTGCTTGGTGTCTGGATTACTTCCCCAGTGAAAAGAGTGGGTAAGAAAGCCAGCAGCCTGGCTGATTAGAGCACTGAGCCTACTGACTAACACAGCTATGTATGTATATATACAGGGGCAAGAGCAATTTACCTCTAACTTGAAATGAAACTGTAACTGGAGGTCTATGTGGAAAAGGAAGTAATTTGAAGCCAGAGCTGTCTTTAGATTCCCTGAGCAAAACAAGGCATCACATTTTAGAGGCAAAATGATCTCCAACTGACTAACTATGTTCAGAGACTCCATCACATACCCTGAACTATTTCACATGCCTGGCATGTTTGGACCCATACCAGAACCTTGACAGAGCCATTAAATCCCTGGGAATTACTGCTACTCCACAGGACCTGCCCCACCTCATTACAGCCTTAACCACCAATGAACAATGTTCCTATGCAAAACCCAGACAGTCCAAGGCCCTGGGGGGTACATGACTAAACACAACAGGATAATCAAAAGTGCTGATTTTTAAAAAAATACACATTGTCTTTTTTTTTCATTTTCAAGTTGTTTTATCCTACCCTCTCTTTTTTATTATTCTTAATTCTCTATCCCTTCACAATCCCAGAGTATAACATTGGGATTCTAGCCCTGCAGGCAGAAGGGACTGGAAACTACTCATATACCAGCTAATTGCCAGTCCATTTCCAAGAACTGACCAAAAAAAAAAAAAAAAGCTAATCCAGACAGCCTAATCCCAAAGAAGAACCTGGGCTTAAAAACCCTGTGTCGGTCTTCATCAATACTATATGGTAGAGAGAGAAACCACTGATTGCAAAATATCCCAGAAGATTGCCAGACAACCAAGATCATCAGCCTTAAAAGGAGGGTGAGGGACATAGAGAAAGTCCCTAACAGAAGGAATAGCAACTGGATTAGGAGTCAGCATGAAGTGCACTCATTGAACAAGAGGAAGCCCACTCCCCTCCATAAAAAGGAAGAAATTTTGACAATAAATATATATTTTTTAATTTAAATTTTTTCCTTTTTTGTTATCTATCACCATTTTCCATTGTGTTGAATTTTAATTTGCTTAGATTACTCTTGTTCTACTTTCCTTCCTCTCCACCAGTTTTTTCCATTTCTTCTTTTCTCTCTTCCTTCCTTCTGCTTATCTTCCTCTCCTATCCCTCCTTCTTCTACCACTGTCACTGCCTTCTCCACATTAACCACTCACTGAGTAGTCTATTATACCAGCTTTACACATTGCCCCCATCCTTCCTATCCTTCAGCAATCCCTGACAATAACTCCCTCTCTTCAATGACTAAATGACACCTTTACAATATCAGGGACTTATTACCCTGTAGCCCTCATATCTCATACATCTTCTTACTCTCACAAGATCATGCCCCCTTTCCACCTCTTCTAATGCCATCATTTTAATTACCAAAGTATCATTATCTATGCAAACAACTTTTATTCCCCAACACTAACTGTTTATAGGATAATATTGCCAAGAGTTTTAAATATTATATAAATTACTGCTTTCACAATGAATCCATTAATTTGTTATTGCTAAACTGTAACTCCAGGTCAGGCAACAGAAATGTGACAGCAATCTTTCTAATAACTAGAATATCACAGCACTGACACACAGTGATGGGAAAAATAATAGGTGATTGATTAAAAACTCAAACTAGCTAATCAAAAACAAGTGAGCAAAGCTAAAACTAGAAACATAAGAAAAGGAAACGGCAGGGAAATATACCGCCTTAGAAGGATAACAGTTACCCTAAAAAGGATTTGGTGGAAAGTGGAGGGAATGAAACCTCAATAGCTGAAGTCAGAAGAATGATGACAGAAATATTTAGTAAGCTTAAACAGGAGACTAAAGAGGACATATGAAAACTACTCAATGAATCCCAAGAGAACACGGGCAGAAAACTTGAGAATCCACAAATAACTAAATGAACTCAAAGAAGATTTCAACAAATTCTGAAATGAAACCAGGGTAATTATAAAAAATAGATAAAAAAGACAGTATAAAATATAAAAAACAACCTTAACAAAGATAAGGAGTCTCCAAAAACAAACAAACAAAAAGAATCAAACAGAAACTCTAAAAATAAAAAGTTCCTTAAGTCAAACAAAAAATACAGTTGCAAGCCACTCCAGAGACTGGAACAAGTAGAAGACAGAATATCAAGGCTCAAAGGCAAAACAGATATTAAAGAAAAAAACAAAACAATGCTTATTAGACAAAAGTCTGAAGAGTTACAAAAGGAATATGCAAGACTGCTACAACTCCTTCAAAAGACCAAACCTGTGATTCATGGGCATTGAAGAAGGGGAAGAGGTACATGTCAAAGGTATAGGTAATATATTTAACAAAATAATAGCATAAAAATTCACAAATCACAAGAAAGAGATTCCCATTCAAGTACAGGAAGCCTCTAAGACATTAAATAATCCTGACCAAAATAGAACCACTCCATGGCATATTATATTAAGATAATTAGCATAAAGAGCAAGGAAAGAATATTGGAGGTTGTAAAAGAAAAGTCAAATAACATTTAAGTTAAACCCAAATAACTAATAAACCCAAAATAACAGCAGATTTCTCAAAAAACACCTTAAAAGCAAGAAGGGAACTGAAAGAAAACAATTTCATTCCTAATATAATATACCCAATGATATTATCATTCAAAATTGAAGGAGGAATAATATCCTTCCATGATGAACATAAACTAAAACAATACATAACCATTAAATAAACACTCTAGAAGATTCTGAAAGGAATCATACATGCAGAAGATGAAAATTAATATAGTCATGAAAACATAGGAATTATTAAATCTCAAGAGAAGACCAGAGAAGTAAACACAGAGTAGCATAGAATTAGTTGCACAAACTATCCCTTACACATACACACCAAAGAAAAACCAACTAAATGCATGAATCATCACATATGTCTTAATAGTAACACTAAATGTTAATGGCCTCAGACCCCCCATAAAAACATATCAATTGGCAAACTGGATTAAAAATGAAGACCTAACAATGTGTTGTTTACAAAAAGTTCACCTTTACAGACTGAAACAAACATTGGTTTAGGGTGAAAGGGGAAAAAAGAGTTTGTAAGCTAATGGCCTCTGAAAACAGGCAGGAGTAGCTATACTTGTATCAAATAAAGTAGAATTAATACCTAAATTAGTCAGAGGAAAAAGGGAAGGTTAATTCATATTAATAAAAGGAGCAATACATCAACAGGAAATAACAATTGTTAGCTTACACGTGCCCAATGTCAGTGCACCCAACTTCATTAACCACACACTGCTGGACTGAAAAACACAGACCCCAACCCAATGCTTGTGGGACACTTTCAATACTCCTCTATCATTAATAGATAGGTCATCCAAAAAAAATCAACAAAGAAACTCTAGACTTGAATGGCACCATTGGTAAAAAGGATCTGAGAGTTACCTACAGAGTATTCCATCTTACAATAGCACAATATACATTCTTCTCAGCAGCCTTGGAACATCTCCCAAGTAGATAATATTTTAGGTAATAAAGCAAGTCTTAACAAATATAAAAAAATTGAAATAAGCCCCTGCATACTGTCTCACTATAATGCAATAAAACTAGAACTCAGAAATAAAAGAAACAGCAAAGATACACAAATAACTTGAAATTGAACATGTTGTTCCAAGATCATTTAGTCATTAAAGAAATACAGGAGAATATCAAAAAGGTCCTAGAATTTAATGAAAATGAAAGCATTACCTATCAGAACATATGTATTACAGCAAAGGCAGTGCTAAATGGAAAGTTTATAACCATGAATGCATATATTAAAAACACAGAAAGATCTCAAGTAAATGACCTAATGCTGCATCTCAAAATCCTAGAAAAACAAGAAAAAGCTAAACCCACAGCTAGGAGGAGAGATATAATAAAAAACAAGGGCCAGAGTCAATAAAATAGAGACCAGAAAAAAATCATATAGAGAATCAATGAAACAAAAAGCTAGTTCTAAGAAAAGATAAATAAGATTGATAAACTCCTAGAAAATCTGACTAAAATTTTCTAATTTTATTAATTTGGGAATAAAATTAGAAAAAAAAGGGAATATCACAACAAACACAAAGGAAATCCTCAGAATCATTAGGGACTACTTTGACAAACCATATTCAAATAAATTGGAAAATCAAGAAGATATAGACAAATTTCTAGACACATATGACCATCAAAAATTGAATTGAGAATATTAATCATATAAACAGATGTATAACAAGTAATGAAATTGAAGCATCAATAGTTTTCCAAAAAATAAAGTCCAGGACCTGACAGGGTCAGTGCTGAATTCTACCAGGCTTTTAGATAAGAACTAATACCAACACTCCTCAAATTTTTCCACAAAATACAAAGGGAAAGAACACTGGCAAATTCACTCTATGAAGCCAGTATTATACTCATCTCGAAACCAGACAAGGAGTCAACTAAAAGAGAATTATAGACAAATCTTTTTAATGAAAGTAGGTGCAAAAATCCTCAATAAAATACTTGCAAACTAAATTCAACAACATAGCAAAAATATCACACACCATGATCCCAGAGTCGCAGGGATGACTGAACATACACAAATCACTAAATGTGATGTATCATACTAACAGAAGCAAGGACATAAATCACATGATCATATCAATAGATGCACAAAAAGCATTCAATAGAATTCAACATCCTTTCATGAAAAAAGCTCTGATGAAAGTAGGAATAGAATGAATGTACCTCAACATATGAAGCCTTTATATGACAAACATATAGTCAACATCATACTAAATGGGGTAAAATTGAAACCATTTTCTCTAAAGTCAGGATGGAGACAAGGGTATTTACTTTCTCCATTCTTATTCAACTTAGCCTTGCAATTCCTAGCTAGAACAATAAAACAGAAACAGAAATAAGAGGAATACAAATAGGTAAGGAAGAATTTAAACTATCCCAATTTGCAGAAGACATGACCTTATACCTAAAGACCCAAAAAACTCCTTCCTTAAAACTCCTAGACATCATATGTTCAACAAAGTAATGGGATACAAAATCAGTTTATAAAAATCAGTAACCTTTCTATATACCAATAATGAATAGACTGAGAAAGAACATAGGAAAATAAATCCATTTATAATACCCTCAAAAATTAAAATCTTAAGAATAAAGTTAACAAAGGAAGTGAAGGACATCTACAATGAAAGCTATAAACCATTGAAAGAAATTGAAGGCTACAGAAGATGGAAAGTTTTCATGTATTGACATAATCAATACTGTGAAAATGGCTATATTACCAAAAACAATCTATACGTTCAAGGCAATCCTCATCAAAATTCTGATGATATTCATCACAGAGATTGAAAAATCAACCCTAAAGTTCATTTGGAAGCAGAAAGAATAGCCAAGGCTACATTGAACAAAAAAGAGTAATGCTGGAGGGATCACAATACCTGACTTCAAACTATACTACAAAGCCATAGTAATAAAATCAACATTATGCTGGCAGAAAAACTGTCATGAAGTACAGAGGAACAGAATAGAAGACCCAAATATGCATTCATACAGCTATGCCCACCTGACATTTGACAGAGGCATGCAAAAAATACCGTGAAGTAAAGAATGTCTCTTTATAAATGTTGCTGGGAAAACTGGATGCAGAAAACTGAAACTAGATCCATGCCTTTCACCTCATTTAGGTATTGACTCTAAGTAAATTAAGAACCTTAATATAACCTAAAAGAAATGATTGACAAATGGGACAACATAAAATTAAAAAGCTTTTGCACAACAAGGGAAATATTCACCAGATTGAAAAGGCTGCTCAGAGAATGGGAGAAAAATCTTTGCCAGCTGTATATCTGACTGGGAATTGATAATAAGAGTACACGGGAGCTCAAAAAAATAAATTCTCTGAAATTCAATGATTCAGTGGGCAAATGAACTGAGCAGACTTTTTTCAAAGGAAGATGTCCAAATGGCCAGAAAAACACATGAAGATATGCTCAGCAAACCTGACTATAAAGAAAATGCAAATCAAAACCACATTAAGATTCCACTTCACTCCTCTTAGAATGGCTACCACCAAGAAGTCAAATAACAACAGATGTTGGCAAGAATATGGTGATAAAGAAACCCTCATACACTGCTAATAGGAATGTAAACTAGTGCAACCACCATGGAAAGCAGTATGGAGGCTCAAAACTAAAAGTAGAATTGTCATATAATCCAGCATAACCAATACTAGGGAACTACTTGAAGCAATGTAAGCCAGGTTACGATAAAGGCACCTGTAAACCCATGTTTACTGCAGAATTATTCAAAGTAGCCAAGCCATTGAAACAGCAGAAATGTCCCAACTCTGATTAATTGATCAAGAAAATATGCTATTTACAGTGGAATTTCATTCAGTCATAATGAAGAATGAAACGTTGCTTGCAGGTAAATGGATGGAACTGGAGAACATCACCTTAAGTGAAGTTAGCCAGGCTCAGAAAGTTAAAGGCTGCATATGTGGAACATAGATCCAATACAAATACAAGCAATATGATGAAAAATGGGTCACACTAAGGGGAAGTCACATATGAGAGAGGGCGGGTTAAAAAAAAGGAAGCTAAGAAGGTGAATATGGTGATGTAATTCCTATGGAGGAATGAAAATAGAGTTTTTAAACCTGTTTAAATCAATATAAGAAGGGGACTAAGGCAGAAAATAGGAAACTAGAGGGGATGAACTGATTTGTTTTATTATCCATATATACATAGAAATGTCACTGTGAAACACCCTTCACAGCTATCTTGAATAAACAAAAAAGTCATTTTTTTTAATATACAGAGAATAGGAAGATATTATAAGTCCTGTTCTGGGGTTGGTACCAGTTGCGGGGGGTATAGGGGTGAATATAGGTAAATTATGTACATTAAGTTGGGAGGAGAGGAGTGTCTAACAGAGACTGAGGAACCAGGAAAAGGAAGAAGAGAAAGAGAGGATGATGAAGAAGTTGGGGAAAAAAGTTTGTGACAGAGGATAAGGAATAAGAGAGAGAGAGAATATGCAAAAAGAGAAGGGAAGGGAAAGTGAGAGAAGGAAAAAAATGAGCCTCAGTGTTCGCACATGGTTGTTAATGTAAAGAACTGATATATCTGTAGATATTATAAGCCTACACTCCTGGACAAACAAGGAGAGTAGAGTGGAATTCCTTAATGTAACTTTGGGAGTAGAAATGGTCCATAAAACTGATCCTGGACTTGGCTTTGTAATATTCTCACATGGCTATTACCTTAAAATTAAAATTGTAAATCTGATACATTTTGTCTTTCATTTAATTTTACCAATGCCTCTTTCCTCCCTTGTTTCCCCTCTGTTACATAATTTCTCAGATTGATTGATGTCAGAATGACCATGAGATAGTTTGTGATTCAGTTAAGAGAAAGTTGAATTCACATCACTACTTTTAATTTAATGTAGAATTTCATTTAGTATAATTATGTAATTCACATAATTGCATCCATGTGCATTTAAATTGTACGTAGTTGTTTCGTCCTAGGTAAGTTTATGACCTCAAGTGGCTTTATGTCATGAATCTACCAGACTAAAAGAAACAGTACTGAGTGCATCAGAAGTGACTGAGTAGTACAGCAGGAATCAGGATTTATTTATTTTTTGTCCTTTTTACTTTGTTAAATGTTGAGAAATCATTATTATATATGTTTATGTGCTACAAAGGGATTATACACACAAACATATACACACTGACCAAGTCAAGAGTATTACAAATATCTATTCTTTCATTCACTATTACTCCTAACTAAACTTTGTCCCCTTTGACTATCATCTCCCCATTCCTCCCCACCTTTCAGCCTCTAA
Organism: Castor canadensis; assembly: GCF_047511655.1. Lineage (NCBI taxonomy): Eukaryota > Metazoa > Chordata > Mammalia > Rodentia > Castoridae > Castor > Castor canadensis. The sequence goes on along the minus strand of NC_133391.1, from coordinate 157,276,553 downwards.
TAACCAAGGGAATATTATTGAGTCTTTAAAAAGAAGGAAATACTATCATTTGCAACAACATAGATGGTCCCAAAGGACTTTAAGATAAGTAAAATAAGTCAATTATAGAACCACAAATACCACATGTCCATTTCATTTAGGGTCTATCATGCTTTTCTACTGAATTTATATGAGCTTAATATTATTAACTATTTCCTGTCTTATTGTCACAACTGTTTCTCATTTATGGTTGACTAATGTTGCTCACATTTTTCCATATGACTATTTTTAATCTTTTTATTTTTTCCATTTATTCATATATGGATACAATGTTTGGGCCATTTCTCCCTGCCCCCCGCCTCCCTCTTCCCTCCCACACACCCTCCCTCTTATGTGGAATAGTAACTAGTTTGTTGAAATCTCTTTCTATAGTTATATCAAACTGGAAACATTGAATATATTATCAGAGGTGTACAAAAAGTCTCAAAAATTGATAATATTATCATTATAAATAATACAATATTTATACATATATACATATATATATGTCAATACTATATCACACTTTCCTTTTCTCATTCACTTTTTAAAAAATTGAGTCACGAAAGATAGAGTGGCCAGAATTTTTGGGTGTGTTGGTGCAAACTTAAAGCCATCCTCTAAGCAGCAGTCACATCTATGTGAATCAAAGATTTTAACCATTCCAATATATCAATTATTTCTTAGAAAAACATTAAAAATTACTAATTATAAAGCTAGTCATCAAATACTGGTGTTAATGCAAGGACTAAAATATCTATGGTTTTCCTTATAATAAATTAAATTGCAAAGCATTTTTCCTCGGTGAAGTACGAATGATGAAAATAGATGGAAATTAAGGCTAGATGTATACGAAATGGAATCTTAATAAAAATGTCATTATGGGGATTTTGTGTTATTTTGTATTTGCTAGTTTTAAAATTCATAATTCATTCCAGTTTATTCAATGTTTAGGTTTTTTGGGGTTATAACTTTAGTTTGTTTAAACAAAATTTATTATTATTTTGTGCTGGGCATACATTGTAACATTTACAAATCTTCTTACAGTATATCATAGCTGAATTTATCTCCTCCATCATTCTCTTTCAGAATTTTATATTTTTAATATGGCTAATCTTCTCATGTAAGAGTGACATAATAACTGTAAGTCCCACAAAACCTGAATATACTCTTGTCAAATGCATTACCTTGAGGCAATACCTCAATGTAAAGGGATTTCTTCCATGTAGTTTGAGACAACCTACCCATCTTTTTCTAGTCTTGGTCTTCTGCTTGAGAAATTTTATGTTCCATATATATTTCTTTACTCTTGACCATATTTCAGTGTTCAATTTTTGCTTAATTTTGTTGCTAATATTATCCTTTATGTTCTTTGGTAATTTTGGTAAAATAATGTATATATATTAATGTATATATTAAATATTAATGTATGTATTAAAATAAAATTGAATTTTTCATTTCAAACTCATATTCAATGTTTATTCCATGGTAAGTAACATTCCTTATAATTTTAATACACAATATTGCATAGGCAATATTGTAGCACTATTATCCACAGATACAAACCCAAACAATTTGGGTAGGTACACTATTGATAACTTTAATAAGTTGAGAACATTTTCCAAGTTTTATCTGTATCACTTAGGTTATAGGGATATTTAGTAAACATCAAAATGAGAGAAATATATTTGGAAATTCTAAATAATATTTCATTCATTCAGTCTAATCTACATAATGATCACCTTTCTTCATTATAAATTAGGGAATTTTGTGTCCAACTAGTACCTCTCTAATGCATTTGCAGGGGTGTGAGAGCCATATTGTCACTTTTACTTCTCCTTTTTATAATCTCTGTAGTGACTGTCATCATTCCATTTGATCCTACTGCTTAACTGTCAAGCTTCCTCATTTTAGCACCTCAATAACAGTATAATTATTGAGTCTTTCTCTCCTAGTTTGTAGGCTTTTTGAAGAAAGAAGACCTTTATCTTATCAGAAACTGGATTCCAAATTGCATTTACTGCTTGAAAGGTTTCCAGTGGACAGGCAATCTTGCTTATGTGGATTTGTATCCTGGAAGTCTGACCTCTTCTAAACCTGTTGACATTACACCTTTCCAGACACTCATCTTGAGATCTCTAACATTCATTAGGTTATTTTTTCTCCTGTTCACTGAGTACCCACATTAGAACAGAAAAACAAATTCATTCTCTCCAATAAGCCTAAAAATCTTCCTAAGATACTCATGGATTCATTGATATTTTTGATCAGGAATTACCCTTAGACAATTTGTATGTCTGATGCCAGTTGACTCAGGTCAAGAAGACAGACTGCAGGTATGTGAGCACTAATCTTTGTTCATCTTCTTACATTGCATAGTTTACAAGATTCTTCATTTTGGTTACTTAATTAAAATGTTTCCTACCATAAGATGTTTTCTGCAGTTAAGATTGGACCCAGAGAATTAGAATGGTTTATGGTGAGAGCTTTTCTCAAGTAAAATAAATCATCTCCAGTTCAGAAATAGTCAGTATGAAATAGAAACTTTAAACTTTGCTAATACATGCATTCAAATTATCAACTTAATATGAATAATCTGAATAGATGTATCCCAGGAAAATGAGTTTCCTATCATTTAACTTGCTTTGTCCATTATGTTGACTAATTACATTATTATAAAATTATCTTATAAAATAATTATATTTTTGGTAAATGCTTATTTCTTCTTTATGTGAGTTCACTTAGGTGTTATATTATTTATCAAAAATGTGGAACACAGAAAGACTTGTAATTAATTGCTGAATTAGTTTGATAAATGACATAAAATTTTTTTAAAATGTTTATAATGACAAAAAATCAAGGCAAAACAAAACCTATACATAAAATTTGAAGGATGAAGGATGATGCTCCACTTACACAAAAAAGACATCGTATAAATATTTTGAGAAAATAAAACAAACCTCTCATGAATGTACACACACAGAAACTGAAAAATAAATAATAGCATATGCCTAGTATTACTGAACTATTTTTTAAATATACATCTATGGGCACTTGTAGGTTTATTAAAAATCAAGCTTTGCCATCTCTAATGGATTCTTATAATTTCATTTTTCTTTCACATCTATTTTGAATATTGGTTTAGTTTCCCATATCAGAAGCCTGGTTCAGTCACTTTTTTAAATAGTCACTGACTAATGACTTTAGATCTTTATTTTTTCAAAGATTTTAGCAGTATATAATAGTTGTATAGAGGGATTCTTGTGATGTTTTCATATATGTGTACAATGTACCCCTCTTTGGTTCTTAACATGTTTCTAGCTAAATTTAAGATAAACTCAAATGGCTCAACACAGTAGGAAGAGAAAAAAACTTGAAGGTCTCTCTTCCACTGTTCACCTAACTTTACTATTGTTGCCTTTAAATGGACCAATAAAGCATCTACCCCTGATCTTAAAATTACCCACGATCTATTTTTTACATGGACACTGGTTGATTCAATCTTTTTCTCTCTGACTCTTCATTTCTGTGTCCATGACAAACTCATTAAGCCAAAAGTATTCAGGATGTGTAAGTAAAATCACCTCAGTTTGTTTTCTAGTGTGACCATGTGTTTGAACTTTTTCCTATCAACTGAAGAATCAGGAACTACACCTTGCCAGGTTTTCTGCAGGACAGTGGGATGAACACAAGGTCAGGTTCAAGACTGATCAGATCCAAAGCCACAGGGGTATCTCCCATTTTAAAGAAATTTTCCTTATAAAAACTTCCTCATCTCAGGTGACACAAGTAGACATTAGGTGGTCTACCAGGAAAATGAAATGTCCTTTGAAAGTCAGAATACTTTTTTTTTTTTTAGGGTAGGATGACTAACTGCTCTGGTGCTGCAGCTTAAAACATAATCATTGCACTTGCCTACCATGAGTCCTAGGTTAAGCCCCCAATATACCATGAAAAAAACAATAAAATTAAATTAAAATTTAAAAAATCATTATTATAAGACATGTTATATCACTAATAGGGTTAAAAAAACTTCTGTTTTAGTACTTGTGTATGCTTTTTTATGTTAAATTCTTCTGTTAAGGAGTATGGTGTAAATTTTTTGGCATTAGAACTCATTATGTCTGCTAGAGATTTTTACTGCCTCAAGAGTAGTGAAAGTTAGTAATCTTCAACCACTTTTTTCCTTCCTTCCTTCCTTCCTTCCTTCTTTTTCCTTCCCTTCCCTCCCATCCTCCTACACTTCCCTTCCCTCTCTTTCCCTCCCTTCCTCTCCCTTTCCCTCCTCTCCTTTCTCCTCTCCTTCTTTCCCTTTCTTTTCTTTTTTCTTTTTCCTTTCTGTCCCCTTGCCTCCTCTTCCTTCCCCTCCCATCTCCTCTATTTTCTTTCCCTCCTATCCCTTTCCTTTTGCTCTCTTGTCCCTTCCACTTCCCTGGCTTCCAGTTCTCTCCCTCCTCCTCTCCCCTTCCCCCTTCCCCTCCCCTCCCTTCTCCTCTTCTTTCCTCTCCTCTCCTTATCTTTCCTATACTTTTCTTTTTCTTTTGGATAGGCTAGGCATTGATCCCAGGAAAGAACTCTAGCACTGAGCTACAACTCCAGTTCCAAAAATTTTTCTTTACATGCTTAAAGACAGTGTTAGAAACTTAGTAGTTTCTAATGCAAGCTTCAGATTCAATTCCAAGTAAATATAACACAATTTTCAAGTAAATATCTCATAAAATGGTATAACTTTGTCATCCCTTAAATATATTGCAATCAGTTTAATATTTCAAAAATTCAGTACATATAAGGTAAATATACACATAAACACACATGCATATACATGATTGAGAGTGAATAATTTTGAAGTGCAATATATCTGTGTGAAAACAGAAAAATATAATGTGCTGTTAATGGTTAAGTAATAGGAGAGTGTGGTGATAAGGAATGAGAATATAATAAGGTAATAAGGGGATTAATCTGATTAATGCATGATATATACATGTCTGAAATACTAAATCAATACCTACTTGAACAATCAATATATACTTAAATTATGAAGGATAGGAAGGTAAAACAGATCTTGTTCAATGGGGGAAACAAGTGGGAAGGGGGAGGGCAAACAGAGGGAGTGAAGGTGAGAATAAATATAATAGATATATTTTGTATTCATATACAAAAATAGAACAACTAAACTTGTTGAAGTTGTTCTAAGAAGCAGATAGAGAGGGTGAGGGAGAATGATGGAGGAGGTGAATCTAATTAAGATATATTGTAAGCACATATTTAAATGTCACAATGTAGTCCCCTATACAATTATATGCTAATAATTTTTTAAATTGTAGTTTTGATTAGCAGCTTTTCAGTGGAAGTACCGGGGTTTTAAATTCAGTACCTCACATTTGGTAGACAAGGTCTTTACCATTTGAGCCATTGCTGAACTCTTTTTACTTTTGGTATTTTCAGATAGGGTCTCATTCTTTGTCTTGGGCTACTCTTGGACCACAATTCTTGTACCTCTACCTTGCACATAGCTGGGGTTATAGCTGGTCTCCAATCATAATTTTTCTATGTTCACCTCCCAAGTAGCTGTGATTGTAGCTGTGAGTCTCCACAACCAGCTAGCAAGCATTAATGGTACAAAATAATGGGATTCATTAAGACCCTTTAATTCATGTATATAATATACTTTGATCATATGCATCCTCATTACCCTCTGTTTTCCATCCCCCTCATGGTGATCCCCTTCTTCTTCCCAAATAATCTCCCCTTTAATATTTCACGTCCTTTTCTTCCTTTTTTTTAACAGAAATATCCATTCATGTTTTTACAAAATAGGTATTCTGACATTTCATTGGATGTGCTACAATATCCTCTCAGGAAACATTTAAAAATTTAAATGAATTTAGAAAGTTAAAAGGCTAATTCCTGACATTAACACAGTATGTGTATTGGAGGATTAAAGGGACTATGAGCAGGAGGAAATAGAGAAGAGCTACTTGATGCCTTCGATGTCATGGAAATACTTTGGAACTAGGCAGTTCCAGTGGTTGAAACTTTGGAATTTACTGAATTCCACTTAATTCTTTAATTTAAAATAATCAATTTTGTCTGGGCATGTAGCCACACACCTGTAATCCTAGCACTAGAAAGGCTGAGGTAAGAGAATCGCAAGTTTGAACAGAGCCTAAGCTAAATGGAGAGGAACTGTGTCCAAATAAATAAATCACTGATGACAAAATTCTTCAGTTTTATGTGGTATGAATTTCACCGTAATGAAATTTTTTTCTCCAAATCATAAACTCTCATCGATTCCCCCAGAATCCATTGTTCCTTCTAACCAGGCGTTCATGCTGGCCCTCCTCCCATTCTGCACATTAGTTCAGTCCTTAGGTTGTTCACTAGCAAAGAAAGATTTCTGTTTGAAAATTTCTGAACACTTATCAAAGATTTTGCTATTAAAAATGTGTCTAGGTATAAATAATGAGTCAGTTATTTTGTGATTTTGCTACTTCAGTATCTAATATATTTGCCTTTATATATGTATGAGCAATTTCTAAATATTTAGAAATTTCTCACAATAAAACAAAAAGAGAAAGCAATTGACATTTGTTATTATTAGGTTTAGTAAGTGTCCCTACTTTGATACAAATGTTATTTTTAACAAGATTTCTTTCCAGAGTCACAACCAGAAAGCTAAATTCTTTTAATAGAAAAGTTCTACAGTCAGGATTTCAATTTTCAAGTTTTTTCTCAATAAAATATTGTCAATAGTACTGAACTTTGGATTCAGAAATGTGCTTAGAAAAATATTTGTGTGTCTGTACACATATATAAGTCTATGTTTATGTGTATTTATACATAGATGGTATGTTTCAATAATAGTTCTGATTTTATTATTTTTAAATGTAGGATAGAAATTATGTGTTACTGTATAAAATGTTCTACCACTTCTTAGACTTATGACTTTGTCCAAGTTCTCAAACTCTCTTTGTCTCAATTTCCTTACTGCTAAAATTGGATGTTACAACAGTTATTACATAGAATATCTGATGAGAAGATATAAAGTAAAATACTTAAAATGACAAATTACATGCAAAACAACTCTCTTTTTTCATTATATGTATTTTGGTCTTAATACCCTATTTTTGAATGTGCTTTGTAATTTTAGAAAGGTAGAATGTCACAACAGAAATGAGTCAGGCAATCTTCTCAGTAGCACAACTTCCCAAGCTTTTCTGGCTCTGCTCACCAGAAATACACTGTGTCAATTGTGATTCATTTGTCCATAAGGTCAATTTAAAGCTATTCATGAAAAACATAGATACTCTCTTTAACTGATTTTCTTATGAATGCACCAAAATAGTTTGCTCGTATTACAAATCCACACAAGGCATGCAGCCTTTATAATAAAGTTCACAAAGGCATGAAATAAATCACAAAATCTGCAAGAAATTGGCTCGGAAGGTCTCAGGTTCCTCCCAGTTATATTACTCAGGAGCTGATGAAAACAGCCTTGGATGTCCTAAAAAAAATGGCATTCCTTCAGGTCAATCAATTTTTTTCTTTTTTGGCATGACTCACACTATTTTATAATATGCTAATCTATTCAGAGGTTTTTATTTTATAGTTCCTTTTCTGCATTTTAATTGGTTTGTTCACAAGCCATGTTTAAAGTAATGCTTATCAATTTGTTTCTGGAGTCAAGTGTTCTTGGTGAAAATCCTTATTGCTCTACTTATCTTCAAACTGGAACATTAACCATTCTTATTTCTGCTTCTCTCAGGCACTACAACATTTTCACACATTCGGCTCCCTCTACATGTTTATTTTTGTGTACAATTTTCAGGTACACAGTATTAATAGTCTTGTTCTCTTCTGCTTTTTGGCATCAGTTAAAACAAATTCCCAACTTAATTTCTGAGCAGAGAATAAAATCGTCTCCCATTAGATAGAAATACTGATGCTATATCATCTCTATATGCGGCTACTTCCTTTCTGTTTGAAAGCATGTCATCACCTCTTTGTCATCATTAAGAAATTCCAAGTTTTAGGATATGTATCTAATTGTCTCATATCTAGGGAATAGAGTAGTGTTTTTCTTTCTCTCTCTCTCTCTTTTCTCTTTCCTTTCATTCTTTCCTTCCTTCTTTCTTTCCTTCTTTCCTTCCTTCCTTCCTTCCTTCCTTCCTTCCTTTCTTTTTTCTATTACTGAGTTAAATGAAATAGATAACAGAAAATACTGTCAGACTTAAAACTTTGTCCTGATAATTTAAATGAAAATAGTAAAAAAAATTTCACTATTTTCAAAAGTATTGTTACTCCAAATATTTATTACAAAAAGTGTCATTTATTTTGTTTATGGACATATTGTCTTTTTTATTCTTTACATCACATAGCATAGTAACTCTTTTTAATAATTTTAATGACACCCTATCATGCTATGAGTAGTGGTCAAATGGGAATAATCTATTCCCAGTTTTGTTGATTGACTATTTGTGAAATGTTGGCTTGACTTCCTCAATCAGGTTGGCAATGTATTTTATATAAGTTATTCACAGTACTTTTATCATGAATTAAAAGACTATATCCTATAAAAATAAGCAAATAAATAAGTAGGAACTGAGAAAATACTTCACAGTGATGTTATTTAATACATTATTTAAAGACTGAAATGAATATATTTGTATATTTATTTAAATAATGTTGAGACAATTCCCTGAAGTACTAATGTACTTAAATAATTTATTTGACGTTCCCTTTCTGGAATATAACTTCCACTGGTTAATTGAAACACCCTATTACTAAGGTTCTTTGCTATTGTTGTTGTTTGTTGCCTTTGTTGTGGTGGTGGTTGTTTTTTGTTTTGAAACAGTGTCTCATTAGGTAGCTCAGCCTGGGTTGCATTCAAGATTCTTCTGCCACAGCCACCCAGGTACTGGGATTATAGATCAGAACACTATGCTCTGCTTGCTAAGAGTTTTGAATTCTGCCTCCAATATTTTGAAGGACACTTTGGAATTCTATAGACAGACAAACCATCACAGTGAATTAGTTGATATTGTATAGTGAGTGAGAGAGAGAAAAAAAGAATGAGAGAGAGAGAGTCCTTCTTCACCTCTTTCTTCCTTTTTTCTCTTCCTTTTCTCAACTCCCTCTCTCCCTACCTCCATCCCTCCCTCATCTCCTTTTTCCCTTTCTTCCTCTGTTTCTGTGGCTCATTTATAGGGCCTCACACTTGCTAAGCAAATTACCACCAAGCTACGCCCAGGCTCCCCATAAGTTCTTAATCAGTTGTGACTACAAAGTAGTTGACCAGGCACAGTATCCCAGACAATAATCAAAGAATAGTAGAGTTTGAATTCAGTTTTGGAATGAGTAATCTATAGATGTAGATAATAAGGAGCAACACAAACTACTAAAATTAAAGAGAGACAAGCAGATATCTCTCATCTAATAGACGTTCACAGTACACATTTTATACTATATTTTTGCCAAATTCAGCAACCAGTAAATGAACTGAAGCATGTATTGTGAAGAAGTAGAAAGAATAACTCTTAGAGTGACTCAAGGTGGGCAGGTAATTACTATATCCACAAACCTTAAGGGTCCAGCTGGTTCTGGAACCCAGAAGACAGACTGTCAAGTCACAGAGGGTTGTTTTCAGGCCTGGAAACCTGTTGAGATTTGGATTTTCTATCAATCAGCACGTCTTTTTTCTATCAGTTTTCTGCCTTTCAGAGTGAGAATGTGTGCTTTGTGCTTGTCCCACTCCTGTACTTTTCTTTTGGTGGGAGTGATATTGATTAATCAGTGATTCACATTTGCGAACCAGGTGCTTAACCACTGAGCCATACCTCCAGCCCATTTTTCTTCAACTATTTTGGAGATGGGGGTTTCATGAACTATTTTCCAGGGCTGATCTTGAACTGCAATCATCCAGATCTCAGCCTCCTAAGTAGCAAGGATTACAGACATGAGCTATTAGTACTGAGCTTCACTTCTGTACTTCAAAAACAGATGCCTCACCTTTTATATTCACAGGTAATATATGAAGAGTAATTTATCTCTGGATGAATCACACACAGAGTCCCACGCATAACTGATACAGGTGATGAATTTTAGAAGTTTCGTAGTTAATGACATTTAAATGATACTTTGGACTTAGAAAAACTAAGTGAGTTAACAGTGGAGGATCTGTGGTTAGAATGAATAAATTTTGCATGTAGATGGAGATGATGTTGGGTGGACCACATGTCAGGTTTGAAGAGTTTCCAAAACCCAAAACCTACTCAAAATTTCAGAATGTAAATTTATTTGAAAATAAGCTCTTCCTTAATGTAACTTGATAAGATGAGATCATACTGTATGAGGGTGCATGTGAAATCCAGACTTAAGCTCAGAAGGCCAAAAGCCACATGTTCACTCTCACATGTGGAATATAGACCTAACACAAATGCAGCAATATTATGAAAAACTGGTTACACTGAAGGGAAGTCATATATGAGAGGGGTAGGGTAAAAGAAGGCAACAAAGAAGATGAATATGATTGATATTCACTCTATAGAAGAATAAATAAACTGACTTCTTAAACTTACTGAAACCACCATAAAGAAAGGGAGTAAGGTAGAAAGAAGAAAGAAAGAGGAGATGAAACAATTTGGGTAATAATGGATGTACACATGGAAATATCATAAGGAAATGCCCTGTGTTGCTATTTTCATCTCACACAAGCAAAAATGTCATTTTTTTCTTTTTCTTTTACTAAATAGGAGAACAGGAGGACAGAACAGGTCTTGCCTAGGATAAGGTTGGTACCAGTGGGAGGAGGAGGTGGCAGTGAAAGGGGGTAGGAAAGTGAATATAGTACAAAAAACGCACACACATGTATGTAAAAACAAAACTGATATCCGATGAAATCCTCCCAGGAATGGGTGGAGGTGGATAAAGGAGAGCAGTGCACAGGGTAAATTCAAGTATGATATATTTGATAGATTGTAAGAATTTTTGCAAATGCTGCAATGTACCCTGACTCAGCACAACAATAAAAAATAGTTTTAGAGGAAAATAAGATACACAGAAGACCCAGAGACAAATGGCTCATGAAGATGGAGACAGAGTTGAGTTACCACAAGCCAGGAAATATGAGTCACTACCAGAACCTGGAAGAGCTAAGGATGGAAGGGGAATGTGGCTTTAATGCCATTTTAATCCAGGACTCCTTTTTTCTAAGATTGTGGAAAAAAAAACAGTCCTCACTGCTTTTGTGGTGCTTTGTTACAATATCTCTAGGATATTAATATAAGATATAATAACTAATAATACTAAAAAAATCATTTTTGTTGTTTACAAGTATCGCAAGTATGTGTGTGTAAAATTGAACTGTGATCAACATTTTCAGTTTTCAGAAGAGAACAGTAATAATAAGAGCTTCAAATTGTACCTAAAACTCAGACACAAAAGAGATCTGAATGAATATAAGACCCTAGCCAGTAGTTTAGAGTCTGGAGGGCACTTTGGGTGACATAACTTTTGTAAGTGATACTGAAGCAACTTTTTCTGGAGACATGAGCACTGGGGAAGTTTATTCCTCTCAGGTGGGTTTCTGCTTGGAAATGTGCTGGCTATCAGCATGCCGACGAGTGGAAATTCTTGAGAATATTTGATCTGTCTACTATGGGTTTAATTGTGCCCCACAAAAAGTCACATCTAAAATGCTAATATCCAATACCTGAAAATGTGACTTAATTTGGAAATAGGTTCGTTGCAGATGAAATTATTTAAGATGTGGTCATTAAAGTTCAGTATACACCCCTCTGACTGGTGTCTTTATTCAAACAGGTAAATTTAGACAGAGGAAAAGTCATGTGTAAAGGTAAGATGATGGGAAAAGACCAAGGTAGAAGACAATCATGTAAAAACCACAGAGAAGAGGCCAGCTCTCATAGCCCTTAGAGGGAATGACCCCTGTTAACACCTTGATTACATTCTTCTATCCACATTACTATGGAATAATATGTCTCATATAAGCCACCCAATTTAGAATACTTTATTATAGTGTCCCTAAAAATAAATCATAACTTAAAATATGTATCAAATATGAAGAGTGGAAAATCATTGCATAATAATGTGTTTTCCTGATCACTGACCTATGCTCAAGTCCGTGAGTGTTTAAATACTATCATAAATTGATATTTCAGGGAAAATTCCATTTCCTAATATTCTTTCCCAATTTGAATGGAATCATTTTGATTTTTTTGACAATCTCATTTTTGAAATGGTTCCAATTTACACTGTGTCTCTTGAGAAACATTTTTATGTCTGTTATGCTTCATTCAACTTCCATTGCACTTCCTTTTAAGTGTTTCTTTCCTCAGACAAACCCTTAGTACTATCCATTTTCACTGAAGTTTTGTAGTCATTTTCATCCATGGCACTTAATTGTTTGCCCATATTCAATCAAGTGATTTCACATTCTAGATACGCAGTATATGTTTGTGGTTTATGATAACCATTGTAACTGCATATATAATAAGAAGGACTTGTGGGGAATAAGCAGCAAAGGACATTATACCTTTTCTCTACTATCCATTCAAATAAGTTCCCATGAATTCTATCTACGAAACTGGATGAAACTTTAGACTAGCCCCATTACTTTTCAGTTAACAAAATTTCTTCCAAACACTTTAGAAAAATTTATTATAACTACCCATATTTATTCAACAGTATATATTGAAGACTAATATTTAGTATATGCAGTCCTGTATGTTTATGTACATCAATGGAGAAACAGGAATAAATCCCTCTCTTTAGGAAGTTTAAACTTCTATGAGCTGGATTGTGGAGGTGTTTCTAAACCAAGAGTACACTTGACTATCAGGTAAGTTTCCTGGATGAATATATGACTCATAAATAATGTACACTGGTGGGACGATTTCTCTATGATAAAAATCATCCACTTTGAGTAGGTGGCATGAATATTGCAGTTGATTTTAACTATCATTGTTGATAACATAACTGTAGTTATGGAAGTCTTTGAATAACCCCATCCCACAATACACACTTGCTTTGGTTGATAGAATTGCTCTAGATATGTCTTTTGCAGATCAATGAAAAGTCTATGCAATCATTAATATACCATTATGTTCCAGAATTAATGCCTTGAGTTGATGCAAAGGGCAATATGAATATTTGAGTAGGAATTACCAGGCATCAAATTTGACCCAAATAACTTATGGGATTAGTTTAGCTCTTTTGTTTTTATAACTCCAGAGTGCGCAGTTGAGGTCAATACTACAGATTTTGCTTATCTTGCTTTATGGAGTCCAGCTGATAGGAAATTTATATGTTATCATGAGACAATTTAAATGGATTTGGTAAAAGTCTCTGGCAGTCAAATTAATCAGTTGTGAATTGATGGATTAAAAATAAAACATTTCTAGAAGTCAAGGTGGTACAGAAAGGATTTACAGGTCTATATTTTGGTTCCTGAGACCATTGATCTTATTGAATACAATCACATTTCCTTTTGGCTGGGCCATAAAAATTGTGGCTCCTTTGCCATAATAGCATCCATTCTCCACACTTAGAAGAGAGTGACCAACTGCCAAATCACTAAGAGGACATCTTGATTCCATTGTATTTTGAGTCACTTAGCATCTAAACATTCATTAATATTCAGAAAAGTGGGAGACTTTTATTCTCCTCTTTCTCCTATTACTTTGGTGAGAACAGTAGTTGCGAGATTCTAGAGATGACTCCCAAATCCCATGATAACATATGAGCCAGAAGTTTCTCATTATTTCTCTTTCTGAACCATATCTCACACAACAACCCATCCTTCTCACCAAAACTTTCAAGAATCTGTAAAGGGTCTGAAATTTTATCCAATTTATAATCTAAAAACTTATCTTGCCACAATTACCTGGATGCTGGGAGAAGACAAGGAGCTCCAGGATCATATACAAAGATTATTACTCATTGCAGAGAAAGCAGCTCACATGCCGCAGAGAAAGCAGCTCACATGCCACAGAGACAACACCCAAACACCCAGGTGGATTTTTTGCTTTTGGGACGCAAATCTTTTAAAGTAGTACTGGCCTTTATCCCAGATGGAATCACTGTCTTTGTTATCATAGGCACTAATCAAGCCTGCCAATTTTTCTGGAGGAAAACATTTTTTTTGTATTCTAAGTCTGTTTTCTATTCAGACATTCATGGAAACCTGGAATGAAACAAAGGCTGTCAGTGACTGTGAATGCAAGAAGTGCAAAACCATGAGCTATCCACAGAAAATGTCTTGGGACAGATATGCCAGCAAAGCAGTTGGTCATTGTATCAGTAGAAATTTCACTAAAGAAGGATTCCCCTGAATTTTAAGAGGGATTATTGTCTTGCTAAACTTCCCAATGCACTGAGAACCACTATTCATTCTATTTAATAGCATGATGTCATTTTATGTAATAGAACAATGTGATGTTCTAGGAGATAAGAGGAAGTCCATATATCTACGAATTGTGTTATGACAGATAGCAAAGATATTACCAAGCTCAAAAGCAAAACTGTAAATAGCATATTAGGCAGAGCAACTGCAATCAAATAAACAGTAAGTTAAATCAACAGTAATCTGTAGTCACTATTGCAATCCATTCAGTATCTTTGCAAGCCAATTTTGTGAACTGAAAGGAGATATGATTAGAATCAACCCTAGTATTCAATGCAAGCCTTTTATGGCGGTAAAGATCTTTGTCATTTATCCAAAATACAAAAATATTTTTCCTTTTATTGTACGTTTTGGCATTTACACAGGTTCTTACAATGTATTAAATATATCATACTTGAACTCACCCCATCCACCCCTCTACTTTATCCCCCCTCCCCTGATTCATGGAATAGTTTCAACAGATATCATTTTTTTGCATTCACATACTCATGCATACATTTTTGGACTATCTTCAACTTCCTACCTCTATCCCCAAAACCTATCGCTTCCCACTGGTGCCAGCCCTATCCTCTGGGCAGGAGTAGTTCAGCCCTCTTGTTCCCCTATTTTGTAGAAGAAAAAAAAAAGAAAAGATAAAATAAAAAACATGACATTTTAGTTTGTTTGACATAAAGGTAGCTACACAGGAAGTTTCCTTGTGATATTTCCATGTATATATGTATTACAACCCCAATTTGTTTACCTCCTCTAATTTTCTTCATTCTACCTTAGTACCTGTTTTGTGGTAGTTTTAGTCTATTTAAGATTTCTATATTAATTCTTGTATACAGAATATATCAACCATATTCAAGTTATTAGTTTAACTACCTCTCCCATGCATGACCTCCCCTTAATGTGAGCAGTGTTATATAATATTGCTGCATTTGTATTAGGTCTATATTCCACATATCAGAGAGATCATGTGGCTTTTGACCTTCTGAGTTTATTTTTTAGTCTGTTAACTTAAAAATAATTAGAAACAATTACAGAAGTCTGCTTTTGGCCATTACTATGACAGCATTTACCTGGAATGAGAATAGCTAGATGTGGATTCTTTTCCTCAATGCTAAGACTAATAATTTGATTATACCATCAGAGAACTAAGAAATGACCACTGAGTTCACTTTGTCATCCCATGTTCTCTGCATAATCTTCACTTTATCTAGAACTCCAGTTTGTACCTGTCCTATAAGAAGTTCCTCTCTGAAAAAAGGTCTATTATAATACATTGGATCTCTAGATGTGATTAAATGGCTCATAGATCCCTTTGGAGATAGGGAAAATGGTGATATTGGATATTTGTTATAAGAACCTCATTTAGAAAGGATTCTTTAAGTAAAGTTTTCTGTATTGAAAAATTGATAGAGATCTGGGAAAGAAGGCAGAATGTATAGCACTTTTTGGAAATCATTGTCTTCTGCCTCTTGCTCTCCTATTTTTGAATTTTTGGGTTTGTATATGTCAAATAGCACCCTTGTTGTTGCACATATTATATTTAGGAATCTCATTCTCCTTTAACTGTGAATCAAAATTCTAAGGATCAAAGATCCCCAATTGCCCCTTCAATCTCACAAGGCCTTATGCAAATTAGAGCCTGCTGGTTTCTTGCATTAAACTTTGCCCTCTGGCCTCTAGTACCTTGGGGTGAGCCATCATTCCCATAGATGTTATTAAACCACAGACTCTAATTACATGATGGATTCTCCTACCATCAACTCTTCTCTGTGGGGGAGAACCACAACTGAATTTCATGAATCAGGTGCTGCTTGCAGTACATTCCAAATGATACATCTAACTGCTCCTTTATGTTTTTATGTAATACATCCAGTCAATCTTGACCACTTACAATGGGCCTCTTTTTTAACTTTTTATTCTCATTTGCCAAAGCAAATTCAGGCATTTCAACCTCAATGAACTAGAAGTGAGTTATCACTATCTGTTGCAAACCTTTCCAGAGTGTTTGTTTCCATGTCCTGATGGGGAAATATTCTAGTCTTGCATTTCAGTAGTTCTTTTGATAAAATATCCTCAAAACTTAGTTTCATGACTTGAGGCTTTTACTTGTTCTTACAAGTCTATTTTTATGACTCACTGTGTGGGTAGTTTCCAAGCTTATTAAGGCCAAAATGTCAATAGGTGGAATAATTCTAATTATTGGCAGTACAGAGCAGGACGAGAGATAAGGATGGCTTCTGAGTGGGATTTTGTTGACCTGTGGGTGAAAGATCTTCACAGAATCTTTCTGCAGAGTGGAAATGTTATCTCTTGATAAAGAAGGACAGCCCAAATTGGTGAACTTCCACATTTTGTAGGTGTCTGCAAAACTAATCTGTGCAAGCACATATCTCAAAAGAGCTAAATCTTATATTTCAAGAATGGTAAATTCAAAAAAGAGCAATGATATTGCATAAGTGATGTGCATTGGCTAAGTATTCCTAACTCTCTGGACCTCTGTGCTTCTAAAGATCAGATTTTAGCTTACTCAGATAAAAATGCTATTTATCTACTCTGCTATGATAGGAGATTGAGGCTACTTTGTAAATTACCAAAGTTGATTTTTGGCTCTCACACATAGCCATTTCAAACTTCTAAGTTGCTTTTAGTCTCTCATTATTTCTCATTTAGACTTAAAAATGTGATATATAAGTAATTACCTTCCTTTCCTATATTTGTAATCACCATTCCCTCTCTATATGTCAAGTGCCTGGATTATTTACTTGCAAGATTGTTCCTTTCCAATGGATACTTCAATAGGTTATCAATAGTAAGGTATTTAACAGTAAGGCCAGCATATTGTATTAGAGATTACAGGTTCCCCAAATAATGTCCAAGATTGTTATAACCTTAGTTTTGGCATGGGTATTGAGCCAGCTCTAAATTCCTTTCATGATTTCTGTATTTTTAGACTATACCTATAATCTCTTGGGTTAGTTCAGGTCATCAATATGGCAGATATTAACATCTAATTACTAGTGAAGGTGATACACTGGGAAAAAGAAGAGTGAGCAAAATTAGTAAGGTATGAGAGCCATGAATGTAGGATGGTCATATAGCATGACACTTTAGAAGAAATTGAAGGAAAATAAACAGTCTTGGATTGTAATGCATTTCAAAAGAAAATTTGGACTGCCCAATGATGAGTCCTTAAGTAATGCCACCTACCAGAAGAGTCCTGCAGCTTACACCAATGGTATCCTTGTAGAAAATAGGGTCTGGGCATGAATGTCATAGTGAATGGGCACCCATTGTGTTTCCTGATGCCTCATTTCATAGCAGCAGGTCAACACCAATGTGGAACAAGTCCAAGGCAAGAGGTGGTTGGTTAATGCTACTCTGAAATTGGTGAATATGGGGGAGGCTAGACAGAAGATAATCAAAAGTAGATACTTCTAAAACTAGAACAGTTAAAAATAATCATTTCCAAATTGATTAAGTATCTCCATTACATATTTCCTTGAAAATCAAGCATTGTATTACATAAAATAGGGTAACTCATTGCAATTTAATAAGCTTCATCTTCTCTGACCTTAGTGACTTGAGCCATAGCTACTATGGTACACCCTAATAAAATTTAGAACATTTCTTAGTATATTTAAGCTGAGATAAATTGTATCATTTGGTTTATTTTTAATAAACAGGCTGAAATCCACTTTAAAACAAATTCTCAAATCCATTTTTAGGTAGGATTTTAAAAATAACTTCCTAAAGTTTCACTTTGAAACACTTCTAATCCTTCCAATTGAGTTGTGAATGAAGAGTGACCTACATCACATTTTTTCTTCCTAATAGAGGTAGTAGGAAAAGAACAGCATGTTCTGCCTGAAAATAAGCATCCTGGCTTGTCTGAATTTATTTATAGCTGGTATATTATCTTTTGCTCTCTATGTTCAGCAGATTAGGGGGTCAATGTATTTGAAGGAGAAAAAGTAGAACTACCCTGGGAAGTAAAACTATTAAGAGCAATGGACTTTCACACCATGAAACTGCAGAAAAGACATACATATTGAGACCTATCAAATGTGCCTTTAACTTTTGCTTAGGGGATAGAGGGGCAGCAGAGAAACGGCACAGGCAGTTCAAAAAGTAGCCTGAGATCAAGGTCAAGCTATAAAGTATACAATCGTACAGCTCACAGTAGTGCCAGACAATTTAACACTGCAGGTAGAACAAGGTCTGAGCTAGAAAGCAGTTAAGTTTAAAAAAAAAAAGGGAAAAGATAAGATAAAGCAATCGTGCTTACATTCTGCTAAATAACACATATTTTAAATATTATATATACTTCCATACCCATAATCACACATTTATATTTAAGGTACATGTGTCCATATATTCCTCAGTGGTATGCCCTCTTCTTCCCGAAAAGGCCCAATTATAGCATTTTATGTTATTGCTCTATGCTGCTTAGCAACTCTCCAGTCACAGTCATCTTCAGTTTTCACAGATTCTTTTATACTTTCACTCTCTCCATCAATAGTCCTGTATCAATACTGGTTAATTTTGTTATCTACAAAATCTGTTTCCCACAGCTGGGTTTCTTGATGTATTAACTGTCTTTCCTCCAACATTTTTTTCTATGTTACTTCAGCTACTTACTCATTTATAATTGCACTTTATTCACCCAATTAAGCTTCTTCTTTAATCAGTTTTAAGCATCAAACTCAGTCTAGCAACAATTCCCAGTCCATGTCTTTCTCACTCTCTCTTAACACTTTCCTCACACATGATTTTACCTGAATCAATAATGCTTTCCCATTGGTGACCAATAACTCTTTCGTGTCCTCCCTTTACTCCTTGCTTAGATTTTATAATCACTTTATAAATGAACTCTCAGCACTCTTTTGCTCCTTTCCCATGTTTTAAAAAACTCACAACTATGTTGAACCCCAATTATTTACCTCAACTAAGTCTGCATGTTAAAAGTTCCCATATCAGTTGATAAACCCATTATTCTTCTTTCTTGATTGTCTGTATCATGAATTTCCTAGAAAAGTTTTTAACAGACCATCTCTGCATAAATGAGTCACCTATTTTCTTCCTATCTCAAATTCTGTCCAGTAAAGTGTCTTTTTTCAACAAACCACCAAATTAATTCAAATATAAAATATGTGAGTTCTTAATATTCCTCTCCTGGAAAACTTGTAGTGACAGCACTTGGCTTCCTAGTCTCATAACCAGTTAAGACCCAGTTATTATATGCTATGATTCTTTGGGGTTTATGCATCTACTTACTCTCTTCTCGTTAAAATAATTTCATTTTTTACAAACTATTCAGTTTGTTCTTTCTGAAAGTAATAGGATGTATTTCCAGATCCTTAAACATATCATAAGAAATCATGGTAGCTACATTATTTCTTTCTTTCCATAAGATTTTTTGATTCCAAGAGTGACTGGCTCATAGTAGCTACTCTTGATACTTCCACATATGTTGATGTGTTAGTCAAAACCAAAACCAGATATCTCCAAAAGCAAATAGCTGAAAGTAAAATGCAGTAGATGGAATGGAGAACTAAATTTAACCAGTACATGATCACTCCAAAAGCAAATAGCTGAAAGTAAAATGCAGTAGACTGAATGGAGAACTAAATTTAACCAGAACATGATCAATTTCCATCATTTTTGACTTGAGTCAAATAATAACACAAGGCAATAAAAATATAAGTGAGAAATCAATGTAGGAAGTACATAGACTAGAAGAAATTCATTCTAAATTTATCTGAGCTATTTTCTTTTCCTTTGCTTAGAAATTAACAAATGAAAAATCTATTCAGACAGTTATCATTCAACAGCTTTCAATACACATCTTTATATTAGTTATCTTCACAGATGTTATGTTTTATGATTTTACTGATGCTCTATCATTCTTTTTTCTTTTCCCTCTTTTCCCATGTTCCATAGAGTAGCTCCACTATTACAAACATGTTCTACATATGAGTTTGTATATGATCATGCTTATTTTGTGTATATGTTTATCTTTTGGATATGTATTCCACATATGAGAGAAAGCATGTGACCTTTGTCTTTCTAGCTTGGCTTACTTCACTTAATATGATCTCCTTCAATTGCTTCCATTTACCTTAAAACCAAATGTCATTCTTCCTTATGATGGAGTAATACTCTACCACAAGGTAAATATATCATATTTACCACATTTTCTTGATCCATTCATCAGTTGTAGGACTCCTAGGTTCTTTCCAAAGCTTGGGTATTGTGAATAGTGCTGCAATAAACATCATGGTACAGGTACCTGGGGGATGCGAGGTAAAGGGGTAAGGAAAGCAATGGAAGGGTTTGAATGGACCACATTAAAGTATACCCATAGCAGGGATAAATTGAGAAACTCCTTAGAACATCAACTTAAATAATAATGAAAGCAGGATTGTAAAATAGATACAGGGGTACTGGTCGGGGGGAGGGCGAATAAAGGAAATTAAAGTTAGGGTATATGATTGTTGGACATCATATACTTATATGAAATAAAGAAAAATCTTGTAATTGATTTAAATGGGACTGGAGGAAGTTGGGGGGGGGGAGAATCAACAGGGATTATGTCACTAGTGTACAATATAAGCCTAATTGGAATTGTCACTATGAGTCCCCTACTGTATAATAAATATATCATAATAAAAAAATTTTAAGATGCTGTTATCATTCAACTTAAAATAGTGGTCCTTCATCCTTCTCACGAAAAGTTCACCATACCAAATTCCACATCAGGGTAGGTTTAATATTTCTTTCATAATTGATAGGCTAAGAAATACTAGATATGATTTGTATTAAGTATTTTTAGTCATTCAGTGGTTACTTTATAAGTAGTGGTAGGAGGGGTGTTGTTCAGGGAGAAGAGATAATCAAGAATACCTATGAATAAAGTATTCTAATTATGTTCACTTTTTATTAATAGTGCATAAAAGTACATTTCAGTGTACATCTGTTGGTCAAAGGTTATTAACATGGTGTAGTGGAACTGCATTGTAGATTATTTACCACAACAGAAATTTTGTGCAATGAATGGAGACTTTCAGTGTTGTCCAAGATAATGTTCACATACTACGAGGAGCTTCTGAGCACATAGAGTATTGTACTGTCTCTGAGAAACATAAATTTATTTAATTTTAAATAATTTAAATATTCACACATGACCAGTGCTTAGTATATCTGATAACACAAAACTAAAATACCTTTGTTTGAGAAAAGAAAGATTGATGAAAAATCAAAAGCCTTTCCTTGAAGCATTCTTTCAAGAAAGTGGATATCATCAAGATGTAGGTTAAGATTTAGGGGGAATATAAAAGCATATAAAAATAATCTTTGTATATAATCACCATTTTTGTGATACTCAGGCATCCTTTAATGGTTTATAATACATTATTATCATTATTTATTTTAATGCTGAAATTATTCTGGATTTGGTTAATGGAGCCTTCATGCTACCTGCAGTGTCTTCCTGAGATGGCTCCATGATCCTGTGAGCATGCCTTTATTTTCTTGTGCAAATTATCTGCACATCGCACATGATGAGACTAGGCACACAGACACAACTCATATCTGGGGTCACATACCCAGTAAGTACAGAACAGTTCTTCAGACCCCTGGGATCTGCTCCATCATTCCCATTCCTATCCCTGGGCTCTCCTACTCCTCTGTAATCAGAGCTTCTGCCTAGTATGAAAAGCAATTTAGTTATTATATCTTGCATTTTTCTTTTATAGTAATTCCTCTATTTGTTGTTGTTTGTTGGTTGGTTTGGTTATCTAAATACCATGATCTTTTCTGTCTTCTCTGCTTTATATTTTCATTCTTCACTTTTTTTCTTGTTATCATTGTATTCATATAAAAGCAACTCTTCATGTGTACCACATTTGATGTCATGAGAGTCAATTCTGGATAGAATTTTCTACATTGATTAAAAATAAAAGGTCTTCAAATGAAAAATCTCTACTTTTATGTAGTACAAACCAAACAGATGTTAAATGAATAGATGTCATCCAGCTATGCTTCTCCAATAAAAAATCCATCTATATTTTATGACTTTTTACTATATGATCACCATTTTTAAGGTTCAAATTCATTTATAATCATAAATGTACTCTAACAAGCAATCAGAAACCAAAGCAGCATCAGCCTGTGAACCCTGTGAGTCACAATAGTAGAAAAGATCCTCCATGAATTTTATAAAAGAAAATGTGACAAAATGCATTTAACTAAAAAAAAAAATCACTGCTTTTTTTTTTATTTTTTGGTTTGTGCCTATGGTTCAAATTAAGTAAAAATTATTTAACATATCAAGAATAACTATGTATAGTGGTAAAGCAGGAGCTGGATTAGATTATTTGTGATTGACTATTCTACTATATGGATCCCTATAGTTCAACTTATTTGAAATTGTTTGAATGTTTTCAAGAGGAAATATCTAAAAATTGTCATTCATCTGATACCACCTGTCTCTGTAGAGAACGATGACTTGAGAATTCAGCTTGATATTTGCTAATTAATTTAATTATACCTGTGAATAAATTTTGTTGTTTACCAAAGAATAACTAAGAACTCTAAAATTAAACCATCTAAGGGCTGAATTCTTTTATACGTCTAGATGTTTGTGGTTGAATATTTATGTCTCTTTAAAATTATTGAAATCTAATTACCAATATAATTATATTTGGATATGGGGCCTTTGGAATTTGATAAGATTCATGGATTAGTGACCTTAGAAAAACAGCTTCACAGGTCTCTCTTTCCTTCTGCTACGTAAAGACAGAAGAAGAAGATGGTAGTCTGAAACTTGGAAGAGGGTCCTCACAAGAATTTGACCATATTGGCAGTCTGATCTCAGACTTCCAGCCTCCAGAACTGTGAGAAATACATTTTTACTAGTTAATCCACCATATCTATGATAATTTGTTACAGCAGCTAAAACTAAGACAACCTTCAAGAAAGTATGATATGTCATTCTGGAAATGGATGAGTTAGTCTATCTGAATGTGTAATCTGATGGAAAAACGCAATGTAAGAAGGAAAGAAATCCTCTTGTTGACATAAACTCTAAAAGTCTCCTTTTAGTTGATTACAGTGGATTGAGAACTCTCCCTTGAGAATTGGTTATTATTTATCACAGAACCGTGTATGTGCCTAGCAATGCTAATCAATTCTCAACATGTTCTAGGAGTTTTGAAAGCTGAAGCAATTTTGGGACGTGGAATTTATGCAGTGAACATACTTTAAACATATGTACCAGACTCAAGCAGATTTCCTATACTGTTTTAAAATAATTTATGTTGTTTCCAATGAAAGAAATACATTTCTTTATTTTACTGTTTGCTCAATATTAAATATTGGGAACTACATTATATTGGAACTAACCCAACACTTGAAAAACAAAGTAAATGTCAGGTACAGTTTGATTTTTGAACTGGAGGAAATCATATGCTTTTTAAAAAATTAGGCATATGATTAATTTGGTTTGATGCTAAAAAACTACCCTTAGCTACTCTGGGCAGAATTAAACAAGAGACAAAGAAAATGACTCCTTTTCAGGCCCTTTATAAGCTGCTTATCTAGCTCTTCTTATGGCTAACTGTTAAATCCTAATGCCTACTTGTAACAGTGCAATGACTTGATTGATATCATTTCTGGAGACTAAATCATTTAAAATGTATTATTCCAAATTGCTTTTCTGTAAATGTCTACCTAAATTGAAAACCTGAGCTGAGACTTTCCAAGTTTCCATTTAAACGCAGCTGTAGTTATCACTGGCTATTGAAGAAAGTACCTCTGTTCCATTGTAGTGTTAGCTCCAAATTTATGCTATCACTGGAAAGTACAGAACAGTAAGTTCTAGTGGATTCTTTGCAGAAGGATTGTGGGAGAGCTCAGGAATTGCTCTAATGGCAGTGAAGATAGCTTGAAACTCAGGATAAAAAGAGGTACCTTGGGACCATACGGATGTTCTTGTTAGGAGTATACATTTTAGGAATAAAAATTCTGCTCTAACACACTTTTGGGAAAAACACGAATCTTTTAATGTTGCATATTTTTCTTTTGTAGCTACTTGGCTTTATATCTGCCAAAATCTCAGCTAGAAATACCTAATGTGCTAAGTGAGCTAATCTCTGAGGTTTTTTCCAACTTTAAAATTCTACAACTCTGTGGCAAGTAGTACTGCAAATGTGCTCATGATGATATTTTGTTCCCTAAAATAAAAATGGAATAAAACAGATGAAGATCCAGGTGCCACTTGAAAAGCAAAATGACTAACCATATCAACACGAGGTACATCATGTCTTTGTTGCTCAACTGCAATGCAAATTCTGTGGAGAAATTTGTCATATGCTTATTTTTGTGCATAGAAATCCATAATACTATCCTTGAAAATTAATTCCACTCCATAAAATGGAAAATACAGTAGTCAAGAAATTAATAAATCCTGATTACTAAAATTATGATATTGTTTTCTAATTACTCATCAATTAATATAAACTCTGTTATTTAAGATTATCTCAAAATTGTAGGTATTTGATTATAAAACAGTTATGGTTAAAACATGTTAATCATTTGATATGTTTAATGGGAAAGTTTTTTATATATATATATATATATATTAAAATCAGGACAAGGAACAAACATAGATACTTGATGAAAAATTAGGATACAGGAAATTTAAACTGATCTTTATACATGTTAATCACATAGTTTTTTGACGTTATACTTTCTATTCACTGAAAGAACAAATTAATTTAATAAACAGGTGAATTAAGAAGTTAGATATGCATAACAAACATAACAAGATGGTCAAATAAATATTTAATGGTAGATTTAGTTGCTTCCATGTTTACTTATTATTTGTTTTTAATTATAAAAGGAAATCTAGAGGCAAACAGTTTCGTAGCTCTCTATACAAAAATAAAATATTTTAGCTGCACACATATCTTTTCTGTGATATATGACTAATACAGAAGATTGATGCCAAATCCTATTTCTCTCCACTACTTCAAATTTGTCTTTCCATGTAGATAATTTTAGTGACTTCAAATGTTGTTTAGATGTGAAGATAGAGAAAATGCATCATCCCTAGGAAAAAAGCTTCCATCAAGGGTGATGAGAACCTGTAAGTGGAGACTGTACAGAGCAGACATACTTGAGGTATGAATGCAAAAAAGGCAGAGGCCATTTCAACAGATAATTGACAGTCGTGGATGGGAAGTGAGCATAATAAACTGACTTTAAATAAGGACCTGTAGATTGTACTAAGTAAAATTGTATTCTTGCACAGAAACACAAAGACTGCATCAGTATCAATTCTTTCACAATGGAATGAATACTAATGGAGAAAAGAACAATTAGTTGTGAGGAAGGTATCTTCTCTCTCAAATCCAGTATGTATATAAGCTTGCAGATGACTAAAAGTAACTGCATAGTCAGTAGGTAAACCAGGATAAATTGAAAAGGCACACAGGTGAGCATCTTTTTCTCCTGCTGAAAGGAAGTTAAGTATGGGTCTATAGAGTCACCTTACATATAGAGACTTCTGCATCACTCACCCAATAAACAGCAGAGGTGGAGAGATACAAAGGGAGTGAGCAAGAGCCAGAAAGAGAGGAGGGTGGATAGGAGGAAGGGAAAGAAGACAGAAAGAGAGAGAGCGAAAGACACAGAGAGAGAGAGAGAGAGGACAGAGAGAGAGAGAGAGAGAGAATCACAGTAGTATACACAACTCTTGCAAGATTTTGCCCTTACCCTCCATCAATTATACCTTGAACTTGTTCATATTCATTTTTCCTGTATAGTAATGCTAATCATGGGAACATTTATGTCAGAATAAAATTACTATATTAACCTTTCTTATGAATATTTTTGCTTGAGTAATTTAAGTAGAAATGTGATTTCTAATCTTTAAAAACCAAGAGAGGAGAGTGGAGAGAGAAGATATTTTTAAGTGTCCATACAAAATTCTATATTAGAAAAGGAAAATAAAAGTGTTTCTAGGAAGCAAATGTTCCACATACTAAGTATGTGCTCTGTCTTGACATCTAGTTTGAGTCCAAATGCCTACCTCATTTTAAACCCACTAAAACAAGAATTCTGCCCTTCTAAATATGTTCACAACTTAACCAGAACATGTTGTAAAGCCACCATTGAGTAGAAAGGGTTGCTGCAAATAAAGCATTCTGAAACCAAGAAAATTCTCATTGAATATGTAATGGAAACACTGAATTTTTTCTATTTATTCTTCTAGGATAAAAAGAAAACATTTGAATATCATTAATTTTACAAAAGAAAAACATAAAAACAAAAGAACAGTTTATCTAGAGAAGACATTATAAGTAAAAATAAAAATTAAGAATTAGGACAAATGAATATGGACCAGATCATGTCATTTTAGAATAATGATCTGCCTCTTTACATATGCAGTGAAGTGATAGATGACAAAATGGAATGGAAAAATTAATTAACATTCACCAAATATATTACTCACTATATAAAAGCAAATGTTTTTTTCTTCCTTATATCTAGCTTTAAGTAAAAATAATAAATATTTGAACATTTCTTAATTTGCTAAAATTATCATAGCAAAACACTACAACTTGAGGAATTTACCCACTTTATTGTCTTTTGGTGCTGGGGGGGCCAGAAGTCTTAACTGAAGGAATGGGAAGGGCTATATTCCTGCTGAATGTTCTCTGTACAGATTTGTTCCCAGCCTTTCTCTATGTCCTTCGTTTATAGTAGTATAAATCCAATCAGTATGTAGCATCACCTTGCATCCATGGCTCTCAAAATTGCCATTTTTATAAGGACATAAGTCAATTGAATTCAGGGTGCACACTATTCATTTAGCTCAAGTAACTACATCTGCATTATCACAATTGGCAAATGGGATTATGTTTTGAGATAATGGTAGTATTATATTAATTGGGAGAAAACAGTTCAACAGAAGAAAAACATATACCCTAGGAAAATGAAAGTAAGCAAATATTTGAAAAAGGAGAAAGACAGGAATATTAAGGGGGTGAGATAGCCTGTAGCAGGTATGAATAAAAAAGTGGGGAACTAAATTAGAAAATCAGGTGAGAAAGTCACAGTGTTTGTGAGAAAGTCTTTAAGACTAAAGAAATTGCATTACAAATCTGTTAGAAAATGTCAAGTATTGGGGACAATATTGGGGTTGACTGGGTCTCATGCTTACTAAGGAACCGCACTAACATCTACTTGACCCACAGACCCAGCCTTTTTTCTTTTGGTTATACTTTCAGGTAGAGTGTTGTGTTTTTTCCTCTAGGGATGACCTGGACCACGATCCTCTTACATAAACTTCTCATATAGCCATAGCTGGGATGATAAGTACATGATACCATACCCATCTTGTTTGTTGATTTTTGCTCAGATTATCTTCAAACTTTGGCCCTCCCAATCTTTACCTTCCAAGTAGCTAGGATGAGCCACTTCACCCATCAGATATTCAAAATTCTATTGAGGTACTCATGTTAAATATTACTTTTTAGAGGAGCATGATGATACTTTAAATAATACATAGTCTAAATTAATAAAACCTGTTATTATTTCTTTTGTTTTATAATCTTTGCCATATTATGAAAAATACCAAATAAAAAACACTTTATATCAGAAAAGCAGAAGAGACTTTTTTATAATGTCATTAGCTAAGATTTTCAATTTATGAAGATTGAACTTTGAATAAGAAATGTCAAATGTGTTGAGATATCAAATTATGAACCCAGGCTTGGGAAAATGCATAATTTTATAGACATTTTTGAGACAGTTTCTGTATATGTACCCAGACTGGCCTCAAACACAAGATTCTTCTGCCTCAGCCTCCTAAGTGCTGAAGGAGAAATTATGTGTTACCATGTCCAGCTCACTTGCTATCTCTTGTTGGTCCAAAATATTTGCATAAGGAGCACTAAAAAGCTTGAAAAAATTCAGAAATAGCAAAGAATTGGAAATTATTATATTTCTCATAGGGAGAATACTTTATAAGTGATCATGTAATGCAGAATTTTGCTTTATCCTAATTATTTAAGAAATCTCACATCAATTTCTTGAAGCATTAGGAGTCATGTAACAAATGTATGTTATACATTAAATTGTGTTCTCCACAATTCATATATTAACATTCTTATTTATAAATAGAGTGTTGCAGTAACAATTGATTACAATAAATTAATTAGGGTGGGTTGTAATTTGGCATGATTTCTATTGTTATGCAAAGGAGAAATTTTATGAAAAGCATATGATGTAACAGATGAAGATGTGAAGAGACAAAGGGGGGTATTCTAAGATGGCAGCTACACAGAGGAAGCAAAAAGCATGCTTCCTAAAGTAAAATCTTGGAGAGATGGTGGAGATACACATTACAGGAAAAACCACTGAGAAGAGGCGAAACTTTGACTCCTCCCCACACCCAGCCCATGCATAGCAGCCCACTTCACGTTAATCGGAGAAACCAGGAGGGCTCTCGTGCCACCGTCAGATGCCAGCACCCCGACTGCTTGGGAAAACGCAGACCACAAGGTGAGCTAAGTGGCACATGGTACTCCCACACACAACCCTGGGCCAGATCAGCATAGCCCCTTGGACAGACCGACAGCCACCCAGGGGAAAAAAAATAAAAACTGAATAATAAGCAATAACAAAAAAAAGACACATAGCAAAGAGGGTGGGGCACCCTGAGCACTGAAGAGGGGGGTAGGGACAATCCCTCACAGATCTGTAAATGAACAAGCCGGCCAAAGAAAGGAGGAGCGGTGGCACACGCCCAGCAACCAGGAGCTTGAAAACTTGTAAAAGTGGCGGTGGGAGGAAAACTCCACAGGAGAGGGGGGAAAGGCCAGCTTCCCATGTGAACTGTAAATAAACATGCCGGCCTGAGAAAGCAGATGCAGTGTCACCTCCCCCAGTGTGCTTGGAAAGGGGAAAGCTTGTAGCAGTGGCAGTCTCGCCCAGGAGAACTCACAGTAAACATAGACTGTTTGGCCAGGTGAGTGCTAAGCTTACCTCTGAGATCTGCATAAATAAAGATCCAGCAACAGCAGGCTGACAGCAGCAGGCAGGTGAGCTGCAGCCTCAGATAACCATTCACAGAACTGTCTCCAGACCCTTTTTTTTTTTCTGCTTTCCTTTGATGAGACAACAACCGAACTACACCTGCATGCTGAAAAACTTACTGAAACTGTATTGCATTTGAACTTGGGACACTTCATGTTGTTTTTTTTGTTGTTGTTGTTGTTGTTTTTTTTTTATTTTTTTCCCCTTTGATGAGACAATGACAGAACTACTTCTGAGACACAATCTCCAGGATTGGAGGCTGAGGGACTAACACCAAAATTATTAAGACTGAAACTTTGTTGCATTTGAACTTGGAGATTTTTTTATTATTTTTATTTTTACATTTTTATTTTATTTATTTATTTTTTCTTTGTTTCTCAATCATCTCTCTGTCTCTCTAATGCATGTTCAGCTTACTGTTGATTAGTACACTATCACTGTTTATATCTTTGAAACTTTTGTTTGTTTCTTTGTTTTGTTTTGTTTTACTTGTTTGTTTATTGGTTTTTCCCTCCTTCTTTAACTTCTTTGTTTTCACTCTCCTCTCACCCTTCCATTCTAAATACCACCATTGTTATTATTACAAGCTAGAAAATACTTAATTGCACACAGTACAGGGAAAATAACAACATCAAGGGCAATGAGAGGAAGACAGAAAAAACAGGAAAACTAGTTTTCCCTCAGTAAAAAAATTAGTACAGGAACCAGAGGGAAATGAAGAAAACAGATACTCAGATCCAGACTCCAAGAAAATGAAGATAAACTATGCCAAATAACCCAAGGAAGCACATAAGAATAATCTAAAAGAAGAAATACTACAGGTACTCAATGAGAATTTTATAGAGATGATACTGGATATGGTCAACCAAAATGTACAGGAGACACTCAAGAAATTCCAAGACAACAAAAACAGAGAATTTGAAAAAGCACAAGAAGAAATAAAAGAAACCATAGAAGCACTGTATAAACACCAAAGTGAAACAAAGAATATGATTAATAAAGAGATAAATGAACTCAGGATGAAAATAGACAACATTAAAGAGGAAAAGACTCAGGATATGGAAAAACTGAGAAAAAAAATGAAACAGAATTTCAAAACAAAATGGAAGGCTAATCCAGCAGAATAGAACAAACAGAAGACAGAATCTCAGAACTTGAAGATGAGATGGTAATTAAAGGAAAACCTGAAGAACTATTAGTTAAACAACTCAAGACTTGTGAAAAGAAAATGCAAGAACTCACTGACTCCATCAAAAGACCAAACCTGAGATTCAAGTGCATTGAAGAAGGAGAAGAGGTGCAAGCAAAGGGAATGCATAATATATTCAACAAAATAATAACAGAAAATATCCCAAATCTAGAGAAATTTATTCCCATACAGATGCAAGAGACCTCCAGAACACCAAACAGGCCAGACCAAAATAGATCTACCCCACAGAATATTATCATTAAAACAACAAATATGGAGACCAGAGAAAGAATATTGAAGGCTGTAAGAGAGAAAAAACAGATAATATACAAAGGTAAACCCATCAAAAACACAGCAGACTTCTCAACAGAAACATTAAAAGCAAGAAGAGCTTGGGGTGAGATCTTCTGGGCACTGAATGAAAATAACTTCAAACCTAGGATACTCTACTCAGCAAAACTATCATTCAAAATAGATGGAGCACTAAGTCTTCCATGATAAGCAGAAACTAAAACAATATGTGACCACAAAGCCACCACTACAAAAGGTTCTTCAAGGGATTCTGCACATGGAAAGTGAAACCCAATATAACCATGAAAGGGCAGGCAGCACCAAACTACAAGAAAAGAAAAAGCAAGAAAGTAGAGAGCAATCTCAACTTAGGTTCATACAATCAAACCTTCAAACAACTAAGACAACAAAATGACAGGAATCACCACATATCTATCAGTACTAATACTTAATGTTAATGGACTTAATTCCCCCATCAAAAGGCACCATTTGGTGAAATGCATTAAAAGGGAAGATCCAACTATTTGTTCACAACAGGAGACGCATCTCACTGACAGAAATAAGCATAGGCTTAGGATGAAAGGCTGGAAGAAGATTTACCAAGCCAATGGCCCCTAAAAAACAGGCAGGAGTAGCAATTCTTATCTCTGACAAAGTAGACTTCAAACCTACATTGATCAAATGAGATAAAGAAGGACATTCCATACTAATAAAAGGGGAAATAGACCAAAAGGAAATTACAATTATCAACCTATATGCACCCAATGTCAATGCACCCAATTTCATCAAACATACCCTAAAGGACCTAAAAACATATATTAACTCCAACACAGTGGTTGTGGGAGACTTTTACACCCCATTTTCATCAATAGATATGTCATCCAAACAAAAAATCAATAAAGAAATCCTAGATTTAAAATATACAATAGATCATATGGACCTACTTGATGTCTACCGAACATTTCATCCATCTTCTACACAATACACATTCTTCCCAGCAGCCCATAGAACCTTCTCCAAAATAGATTATATCCTAGGGCACAAAGCAAACCTCAGCAAATATAAGAAAATAGAAATTATACCATGCTTTCTATCTGATCACAATGCAATAAAACTAGAGCTCAAAAACAAAAATAAAGACAAAAAACATGCAAACACTTGGAAACTGAATAACTAATTGCTTAATGAACAATGGGTCATTGATGAAATAAAAGAGGAAATTAAAATGTTCCTGGAAGTCAATGAAAATGAAAACACAACCTACCAGAACCTATGGGACACAGCAAAGGCAGTCAGTCCTGAGAGGAAAGTTTATAGCCATGAGTTCATATATTAAAAAGACTGAAAGATCCCAAACCATGACCTAATGATACATCTCAAACTCCTAAAAAAACAAGAACAAGCAAATCCCAAAACAAATAGGAGAGAAATAATAAAAATAAGAGCTGAAATCAATGAAATAGAAACCAAAAAAAACATACAAAGAATTAATGAAACAAAACGCTGGTTCTCTGAAAAAATAAACAAGGTTGTCAGACCCCTGGCAAACCAGACTAAAATGAGGAGAGAAAAAACCCAAATTAGTAGAATCAGGAATGCAAAAGAGGAGATAACAACAAACATCATAGAAGTCCAGGAACTCACCAGAGACTACTTCAAGAATCTATACTCAAATAAATTTGAAAATCTTAAAGAAATGGACAGATTTCTAGATACATATGATCATCCAAAGCTGAACCAAGAGGATATTAATCAGCTGAATAGATCTATAACACAAAATGAAATTGAAGCAGCAATCAAGAGTCTCCCCAAAAAGAAAAGTCCAGGAACTGATGGATTCTCTGCTAAATTCTATCAGACATTTAAAGAACTGACACCAACCCTCCTAAAACTGTTCCACGAAATAGAAAGGGAAGGAAAACTGCCTAACACATTTATGAAGCCAGTATTACACTTATCCCAAAACCAGGCAAAGACACCTCCAAAAAGGAGAACTATAGGCCAATCTCCTTAATGAATATTGCTACAAAAATCCTCAATAAAATAATGGCAAATCAAATTCAACAACACATCAAAAAGATCATTCACCACAACCAAGTAGGCTTCATCCCAGGAATGCAGGGGTGGTTCAACACATGAAAATCAATAAATGTAATAAACCACATTAACAGAAAAAAGACAAAAACCACTTGATCATCTCAATAGATGCAGAAAAAGACTTTGATAAGATCCAACACCATTTCATGATAAAAGCCTAAGAAAACTAGGAATAGAAGGAAAGTACCTCAACATCATAAAAGCTGTATATGACAAACCTACAGCCAGCATTATACTTAACGGAGAAAAACTGAAACCATTTCCTCTAAAATCAGGAACCAGACAAGGATGCTCACTATCTCCACTCCTATTATCTCTTATGTTTTCTCTTCAACAAGAAGGTGGAAGAGGCTCTGCATGGAAGCAGGCGATTGGAGGGGCTGGTGTGGGGGAGGAGGTACAAACAATGTAAACACATGTAAGTAAATGTAAAAGCAATAAAATAAAAGGAGAAAGAAAAGGCAAACAAACAAACAAACAACTCAAAATGGCTTTAGATGATTGATCTTTGAGGGAAAGCATGTGAACCTGTTTTGTTTCTTTTTAACGCATACGCTTATGAGTTTGAGACTTCAATTATTTTATTATTATTATTCATTTATTCACATGCGTATACATTGTTTGGGTCATTTCTCCCTCCTGTCCCCATCCCTACTCTCTCCCCTCCCCCCCTTGCTTCAAGGCAGAACCTGTTCTGTGCTTTTCTCCAGTTCCACTGAAGAGTAGAAATAAGCAATAATAAAAAAAACATAGCATTTTTGCTAGTTGAGGTAAGGACAGATATACATATGTCAAAAAATGAAAGTTAAGGTAGAAAGGATCAAAATAGAGGGAGTGAACCAATTCTGGTTATAATACATACATACTTTGAAATGTCACAGTGAAACACCTTGTATAGCTATCTTAAACAAATAGAAATATTTTATTTTTTTCAAAAACAGAACAGGAAGACAGAACAGGTCCTGTCTGAGGGGTTGGTAGCAGTGGGAGGGGTATCACTAAAAGGAAATCATATAGGAGGGTGAATTTGATGGAAATATTATGTACACATGTTATGAAAAGATGAGACCTGTTGAAATTACTCCAGGAGTGGGGGAGAGTGATAAAGGGGAATAATGGAGGGAGTGAATTCGACTATGATATATTGTCACAACTTTTGTAAATGTTGCATTGTACCTCCAATACAAAATAATTAAAAAAGATTCAAATACTGAGAGATGACATATAAATATAATATTAAATACGAATGCTAAATGATATAAATCTTACCCTTTGAATTATCACTCACTGTGTAAATCAAGAATATAGTCTACACTTCCGAGAATATAATGGAATTTTGCCATAAAGTATGGTGATTTCTTTATGAATTGTGTATACTGTGAGGCTATCCAAATTTTATAGCTGATACTGGAAGTTTTCCTATAGAAAATTTCCTGTAAGTTTTGGGTTACTCAAGTTTTGAGTTACAGTAACATGTAATTTCAATCAGCATATTTTCTGACTAGTTGTTTTAGGACTAGCTTTGATGTCTCCATTATAACATGAGGGCTGGATTCACTTAAGTTTCACATTTTTTGTTCATTCCTGGAAAAAAGTTAAATAAACATCTGGTGCAGGACATAATTATCCTCTTAGAGAGGAGGAATGCAAGAAGATAAGTGAAGTCAAACACTCAGGCTGATTTATAGTCACTGCTCAGCTGTATGGTATGTTCCATATGATAACATTGAATTAGTTAAAGCCAGTCACCTGATCAGCATCGCTGCAATAGAAATGGAAGCAGGCTGAGTGCACCTTTGCTGAACAATAATGCAATCAATAGCAGCGAGCTGGTGAAAACTGAAGGATTGTCTCGACAGTCAAGACCCCTGAAACTTGCTATATATTCAGCTAACGCTGACCAAATGACCTGCAGATGGACAAAAGTCTTTTTGATAGAAGTTGCCTATTATTATTCTTAATCTTGTGGTGTTAGCATCATATTTTTTATAACTGTAATTCCAATTATAAATTTATTATTGTCTGTAACTTCAATTTTGGTTACAGTTTTCAAAAGTATGCAATTAATTGTACACATCTCATTGTTGGAATGTCCTGAAAGTATATTACTCATATTGGAATAAACTTGGCTGAACTTTTAAATAATATTCACTAGCTAATGCACAGTATTACCATGGAAAATTTCTGCTTCTTGTATGTAGTAAGTTATTTAAACATCAAATCTCCATCCACATCCAAATAAGTAAATACAAGTAAAATTACCATGTGCAGTTTATCAAAACATATTGGTACTTTCCCAGGAATTATACTTTCTTCTTCATAAAACTCTGTGACATCCATTTCATGAAGAAACCTTTATGATCATTTTGACTTTATATGGTTGCTCAATTATTTTTGTTAGAGAAAATTGGAAAGTATTATGTGTATTCACATACAGAATTACACAATTTCAAGCAGCAACTTTATGAATTTGTGGGAAATATGCTACTATGATATGATTAGCACAATGAAACAAGAACAAATCAATTAATTTTGGGGGAATATAGATGTGTTTTTATTCCAAATTTTGTACCTGATCGTATAGAAGTTATTGCACAATGTAATTGATGTAAAGAACTTAAAATATCCATTATCCCAGAGGTCAATATGTTTATTCTATAAAATACCAGATAGTTAATATTTCTGACACTAAAAACCATATTCTCTCCAAATTTCTGAACTATGCATTTATGTGTGTACATAAAATTTGTAAATAAATGGATGTTCCAATAAAACTTCTTTTCACAAAAACAGGAGGTGAGCTAGATTTTTGTACATGAGGATGTGAGCTGGATTTATGTACATGAGTGGAGTTTTGTTGAATTCTGATCTAGTCCAATATATTTATTGATCTGGTAAATAATTGAAATTCAAATGGATTTGAAATTATTACTTAATAGTTTTATTATACTTTCAATTACTAAATATTGTAATATAAGGGAGTTTCAATGCAGTGGACAATATATTTTTTAATAATTCATCCCCTCCATTATATTATGCCACAATTGCATATAAAACTTCTATAAGATTCTGAAGATTATAAATGAGAGGATATCAAATATGGCTTTGACATCAGCATTCTTTAGAACTGATGGAGGATCCAGTTACCTTTCACTAATCTGCTCTATCACATATTAGAAGTACATGCCTTGATTTGTTATATATAAATATTTGAAATCCTGGTCATTGGTAAGTCTTTCTAACATCTCATTGTATCAGATGAAATGTTAACAAAAAAGAACTAATCATAGTCTTTGTCTAGCTTTGAATATCGGTTACTTTAGCATGATTATTAAAGTAAAGCCTTAAGATAGATGTGGTGGATCAAGCCTTTAATCCTATTTCTTTGGGAGACTGAGGTTGGAGGATCACTTGAGCCCAGGAGTTCAAGGCTGGCCCAATTTGCACGGAGACACAGTCTCAGGGTAAAAAAAAACAAAAAAAAACAAAAAAAAAACCACACAAACAAACAAAAACTTAAGTCCTAAATGGTGAGAGAAATGATCTACTTCTCATATGTGGATTAAATGATTAAAAATAGAGCTTACAAATTATTCTATAGAATTGTATACACTTTTTTGGAAACGTTATTTTTTCCTATTCATTCTTTCCAGATGTCTTGCTAGTTGCTAAGGGAATAACTTCTTTAAAGTACATATTTTTAATAACTATCTCTTTTACTCAATGAAATGTATTAATTTGTGCATTTTAGTCAAACAAAACCAAGCAATATTTTGAAGCAATTTCATGTCTTAAAGTCTTAAATTCATATTACAACAAATTAAGAATATGCCGTCACTTTATGCATTGTTAATGACAATAATAGAAGTAACTATAATAGAATAATAGGATTTTCTGTAAAGCAACAACTATTTTAGCAATTCAAACATTGAAAGTCATTTAATTCTTAAATTTCCAAGAATAAAGCAGATCCATACAAAATATATTTTGTTTTCCATTGCTTTCTGGTGGAGTATTTTCTCTCTCTCTCTGTTTTCCTTCCTACCTTCCTTTCTTCCTTTCATTTTTTCTTTTCTTGAATTTTTATGTGGAACATTTTTGTGTTCTTTTAAAATTTTTTATTGAAAGATAAATGATCCCTATATTTCAATGTTCCTTATTTTGTTAAAGAAACTGATAATGAATATGGATCCTGATTTCAATATTAAAAGAACAATTCATAGCAGAAGCTATTGCCCAAAACTAGTGTAAACACACATTTGTGGAATGGAGAAGTATTGTCATAGCTCATAGAACTACATTGGAGTCCTGTGCATTGGTTTCCTTCTCAAGACTAAGGTGAATATAACTATAATTCCAAATAAAGTAATTATAAGTAAATTATATTCACTGTATTTAAATAGTAAATGAAATAAAATTAGAATATCTGAAAAACTTTATAAGCCTTACTTTTCTATAAGAACAAAGAATGGATCCACTCCAACAGTACAATGGTTAGAACACAGTTATTTGAAGAATGCAATTTCTTTATTTTAAATGAATTGGTTAAAGACTAAATCTATATTATGAAAAATTATGGGAAAACTTCTGGCTGTAGGGTGATTTTATTGAGCAAAACTGAGTAAAATAACTGAAGTAATGCTGAACTTGTTTCAGACCAGTAGAACTTGATCATTGCTTCATTCTGTTATTAATGTAAGTTCATATAAATTGTATTATTAATGCTATTGACTTACTTTGTGATACTTTATATGTGTCAATTTTATTTAAATTTCACAGTCCCACATTGGAAAAATTTAAATATTTTAAACATGGACAATAGGAATTATTGGTGGATATATTGAGCAAAACAAATACTCATGAGATTGCTTACCAACCTTGCATTCCCTAGTAAAAGATGAAAACTTACTAAATTCCACTTCTATCTCTGTGTGTATGAAAATTCTTTGATATGTATTCATGTAAGCAAACTTTGATGACAGCTTTGTTTGTAGTAAATGACATCTAGAAATAATAAAATGGCCATGAAAAGTGATATATATATAAATAATTAGGGTATACTTACATAATAGAATACTAGATATGCCAATTAATGATTTAGAGCACAAAATGTTACAGTTATTAGAAACAGAATGGTGAACAAATGAGTGAGACACAAAATGTGTTCAATGTTACTTTTTATAAAGTTTAAAATCTGGCACAGGAAAATCACAAAATTTTAGAGATGTTTATCTAAATAGAAGTTTTAAAAACAACACTAAAGAGTTTATTATTGCAAAAGGCAGACTAGTTATATCTTTGTTAGGTATACACAGGAGTAAGATAAACATAAAAATAAGTCTGTTCAAATGCTAATATTCAATTCTGTGACATGGCTGTTATTTACATAAGTATTTATTATGATTCATTATCCCTTATTGTTTTCAACAAAATTTTCTTTTTTGTAAGGCTTGTATGGTATAAAATATGTTGTCCATTGGCAATATAACAACTTGCCTAAGTAACTCGTTTAAACTTTGGAAAGCCATTATAGCACAATATTTATTTTGGTATAAAGATGATATGACAATAATTCCATTTGTTTTAAGAGATTATTAAAACCTTTAAATATTTTCTGTATGACTTGTATAAAATTTTTGGAAATAAAATTTAATAATTCAATTTAATAAGATTTTTAGCAAAATAATACATTTATAACACAATTACTAAAATGCAATTTTGATTGAAATGATCATAACAGTTGTTTATTTTTAAAAATTGAGTGTTTACCACTAACTATGCATGATTGTAAGTGCAGAGCTTAGATAGTTAACAAAACAGTTTATAAAATTCCTCCATATTCATATAATATCTTGGAGATATGAAATAATAAAAGCTGAATAAGTAAAACACTTTAGGAAATAGTAAGACATATGGAGGAAATTAAACCACTGATGAGGTAGATATTCTGGGCATGTTTTCTTTAACATTTGATATAATATACAGGAAGATCAATCTGAGGAAGCAGTACTTGGATCAAGACTTAAGGGGGTTAAGAAAACAAGCAATGCTAACATCTGGAGTAAGAGAGAACCTGAGAATGAGCTTGCTTGCCAAGTGTGAGAAAAAGCACTGAGGTCAGTATGGCTAGACTGTGGCTGGGGGAGAAAATAGATGTGGTTAGAGCAACAGTGAGGAGTGGGAAATGTCACAGAAGCTTTTATCAGACTTTGGCTTTCAGTTTGCATGAGATGGGAAATCTTTGACAATGTTTGAATGGAAGTGTGGCACAATATACTTTAACAAGACATCAGAGCAAGTGTTCTAAAAGTAGACTTCATGAGCACTTGTTGTGGAAACAAAAAGAAATCAGTTTAAAAGACCACAGAAATAACCCAAGCAGGATCCCATACTTGTATACCAGAGTCGAAGGAGTGAACAAGTCCAAAAATAAGCCTACAGTTCAGTTTATGAATTTCTAAAAATGAGAGCTTGAACTAATTATTTAGAATCATTAGCATGGATAGAACAGAAGCCTCAGCTGACTTCAGAAGCAAAACATTAAAGTCCAATTATCACCACTGAAAAACTCCAAAAGGAGGAGGTCACGGAGATTATCAGGAACATTAAAGAGATGGAGCATGATTCAAGTAAAACAGGTAAATGTGATGTCTGCAGCAATAATTGTAATAGTAAAAAACAAAAGATTTCAAAGGAATGAGTTGTTAACTCTGTAATGTTTTTCTATCCGATCAACTAGAATAAAAACTAAGACTTAGAACATGTGAGTCATTGCTGACTTTGATGGAGGAAGTTTTCTTGGGGAAGGGATTGAAAATTCAATTAGCATGAGTTGGGAGAGGCCAATAATAGGAAACAATGGATATGGACAATCCTTTCATTAAGCAAAACACTGAAGGAGAGATGTAGGAATGGTGAAAAAAATGTGAAGAGGTGTTAGGAGAATTGCTTTGTTTTGTTTTCTTTTATTTTGTTTGATGAGAAAACTAATACATAAAAGGAAAGTTCAAATAGAGATAGGATATCAATGAGAAGAGTGGGGGTTGGGTTCTGGTTAGCAGAAGATGAGGTCAAGTGCACATCTATATATTTAGCTACCTAGTTCTATTAATAAAACTACTAAAATAATTTATTTATGTAAATATTACCTTAACTGATATTTAAAGAGCCTATTTTGTCTTATATAAATACAACTGAATCATTTAAAGTAACCAGAGAATAGAATGTATAAACACAGATGCACACATTCTAGTTAATAAAGTTAATACAGTGGGGAAAGTTTGTGAAAGATCTTATCTTGTTTCAATTTCTTTAAAGGAAATAAAGAACAGGATCAAAGCTGAGGATTAGGAGAGCGGGTTTGTGACAGAGGATGAAGTCCTCTATTGGACTAGAGGCACTGAAGTGTAAATGACCGATATGAGTGGTGACACCATTGTGGGCCATCAGGAAGACTTTCTGGAGATGACTGGGAAGGCAATCAAGTCAGTAAAATGGGGAATTGATAGGCCGCCATGTTGTCCATGCAGGACATTAGAATTTGATTCAGTGAGATCTGAGATTTCAATAAAAAAGTACAATGAAGTGAATTAAAGGCAAAAACTAGAGAGAAGAAGAAGATTAAAATTGTTGACCAGAAAAGTTAAGCTTAGGATGGATAGAAGTGAAGATATGAAGGATTTTAAGCACATAAAGATGTCAGAAGAACAATTAATTATTGTTCACATTCATGTCAAAATGAGCTAAGTGATGAGATTTAGAGAGGACAGTCAGTCTTTGTCGTTGTTTATATTTACTTTGAGGTTGCCATTTTTCAGTTTTTCCAGAGAGAGGAAAATTTAATTTTAAAATATAATAAAGAAGTTAGATAAAGACAATGTTGAAAGGAAGGTAGTTAGAGACAGATTAGATGAATAGATAAACAGAGAGACATATAGGACTAAATACATTTAAAATACATTTATAATTTTATTGAATCTTCAAATTTGGAGACTGGCAATAACCCAATCATCTGTTTTAGCATTTTCTCTCAGGTTTCAGTCTACTTTGGGACCATGAATGACTGGACACTTGCCAAGTGATGAGGCAGTGGTAAATGTGATTCCAAAGCTGAAGGAATAGAAATGCATTTTGATGAAAGAGCTATATTCTCATTTTCTTTGAGCCTCTAAGATGTCATTTGAACAGGTAATCTAATTGTGATGCTACTGACATCCAGGAAAGAGAGTACCTGATAGTGAAAGATGGCAAAATATGGACCAAAAAAGGGATTAAGCTACATGCCTTCAAACATCCGCATTAGCCAGAGATTTTGGCAATAAAAAAAGCACAACTGTGTAGTCATTAAAACTCTTCCAGAAGTAAACAAAAATGAATAGTATTGCTTATAAGATCCAATGTTTTATTCCTTGCTTGAAAAAATGAAAATTATAAAGGATTACTTAAAATATTTATAGTTATGTCAAATAAGCTAATTGCTATTCAAATGCCACATTTGAAAGGGACTTCACATATTTAGCAACAAATTGGTAATATTAATATAAATATAATAGAATTGTACACTTGATAGCTTCTGAGTTGATATTTAGATGCTATTCATGTATAAATATCAAAATTATGAAACACGGTACAACTTTCATTTTGTCAATATAATTTTTAACTCCTACATGCAAATCAAGAACTGTTTATTCCTATGGAATATAAGCTAATGTCAATGTGTTCATTACTACTCATAGCCGAGTTAATTGTTGGAATAAAATTTTTAGAGTGGTGTCTATTTTCACCTGAAATAAGGTCATGGGAAGATAACTATTACAATTTGCTGTCCTCAGTTTTATAAAAAAATTAAGTTACACATTATGGTATAAAAATATCATCAATATATCATAGAATAATTAATTCTTCAAAGCAAGGAAAATGTGTAGTAGTTTTTTGGGAAGATTTTCCATAAATAAGAACAACAAATCAAGAGAAAGAATCTGTGCAGGATAGAAAATCATAGCAGACATGGGTGAAAATAGTTCATTTTAACAAGCATCTGACTTGTTTATTAATTAGAATAAACTAATTAGATTAATTCCCAAATAATTTTAAAAACCAAACATTGTCCTTGATATAAAATACTCTTGTGTTTTAGCATTGACTTTGACCTATGTTAAAAAATTAAACTGACTTCAGTGAGAATTTTGCCTACTAACACTTCCTTGGTACTAGCAGAGATGGCATTATTAGTGAGTAAGCGCCAGAATCAGCAGGCTTAAGTTCAAATTGGTTTTTACCCTACTTTATCCATATTCGAAATGAGAGCTTGCTCATCCTCTCAGCACCTCTTTTTTTTTCCATTGGCCTAAGTACATGAAAGACTCAAATTCCCAGTTTTCTTGCTACTGAGCAGTGTGGTGTAAGTATAAACTATAAAGAGAATGCATGTAACATGCTGGATAAGCTACTTAATTGCACATGAGCCCCTTTTATGTCTCTCTCTCTGCTTCTAAGGTGCTGGAAGATACCCAAGTTTAACATGAGAGATAGCTAGGTAGAAGAGAGTTGTTAAGGTGTGTCCTCCAGATTCTCAAGAGAGTTTGCACGTGCATAAAATAAATTTGCTTGGTTAATCCTCAAAGAAATATGGACTTACTTGTTATCCAGACCAATCCACAATGACTTTAGGAAAACATTTAACTCCTCTCAGTTCCTGTTTTTACTCCTACAAATATAAAACTATGAAACACAGACATGTGAAATGTTAATTTCTTTTTATTATTATTTTTTTTAAGTTGAAGAAGGCAATTGGATAACCTATTGAAAGAAAACTGATGTGGAATTCATTTCAATCTTTAGTTCATTAAGGTAATGTTA
This sequence comes from Castor canadensis, assembly GCF_047511655.1. Taxonomy (NCBI): domain Eukaryota; kingdom Metazoa; phylum Chordata; class Mammalia; order Rodentia; family Castoridae; genus Castor; species Castor canadensis. The sequence continues at coordinate 157,233,582 of NC_133391.1, read as the reverse complement.
TTTATTCTATCAACATAAAATAAAGGGTATGTCATATTTCCTATTAAGTTGAAAAGTTTAAATGTATGCATTTAACAGACAAATACTTAACCTAATGGCTAGTCCTTTGTACTAGTAAAACAAAAGCAAAATGTCTGTTGGAAACAAAAAGTACCCAAACTTTCAACTCAGATCTAGAAAAGGTAAAGTACAGTGCCAGATTGCCAATTTAACATGGTCTATAGATAAATATGAAGTAATTTTTAACTTTGATATTGATGAACATATCATATTAACAATAATGGACTTTTACGGAAATAATTTAAGAGAGCAAAGGAGTAAACTTTCCCTGAAATAGTCAGTAATCAAGGAAACCAATGGCATGTGTAATTTGAGAAATGAAATATTATTTTCCTCATAATATCATCTTTAAAATCAACAAGCATTTAAAATATATGAACTTGCATAAGTTAATCTGTCCATTTTATTCATTTTTCTACAGTCTGGATTGTGTTCAAGTCTTGATCTAAAATGAGCAACAAAATATTTATATTTAAATTAAAAATAAATGCAAAAATGTACATTAATTTTACCTTTGACTATAAAATATTTGAATTATTGAGCAAACATGTAATTTGTGATAAGAATGCTTGCCATTATTTTTTAAGCTCAATCTCTTTAAGACTGTATAATGCAATCTTAAAAAAATATGCCTAGATTCCATTTTCTAAATTTAAGAAAAGAAAATATTTATAATGGTTTTGCCTTTGCACATCAAATAATACACTTAAGGAAAAATAGTAACCAAGTTAGAGACAATCTAATTAGCTCACAAAAATGTTACCTAGTAACATTTATTTTCTCTTTATTATAATGATCTAATTTTTTTAAAACATTCAAAGTAGATACTTAAGATTTACTGGTATAAATATGTAAGTCTGCTTAAGGAGTTCTAATAACTTTCACTTTGTCATTTTTTCATATTTTAGTGATGTACAGTTAAACTTTTTTATGTGCGTTTATTTATAAACTCTGTTCCTTTTTTTAGAATATAATCCTACAACATCAGGGAACTTCATCTGTTTTTAAAGTTTTACTACAACTGAAATTTTAAGCAACTCAGTGAACAAGATAGGACTGAGATGAACATTAACTGATTGTTCAGACAGATAGTCCCACAGAGGAAAATTTTTGTGGACAGAGCACATAATTTTGACTTGGGCCCATTAAAAGAATGATACCGATGTCTTTTGACATTCTGGGAAGAAAACAAACAGAATTGAGGCTTGGTTGCTGTCCAGAGAGTATTTGGCCTACTGGGTTTAATTAGTTTTAGAGCTTCTCAGAAGGACTCCCTTCTTAGGAAGTTAGGTGCTCCATCAGAAGTTCAGAGTCGAATCATGTTAAAGTGTCACACATTTCTTAGAAGAAATTTATCAAGGATAGGAAAACTACAGCCTTTTTTCTTTTCTCTTTCTTTGCCTCTGATCTAAGGATTGCATTTTGCTTGTTTTTTGTTGGATAAATTTAAAAAGAATTCTTTTAGATAAAGGGAAATATAAGCAACAGGGAATCTTTCTGATCTTAGAAAGGGTCCACTATATATTATCTGGACTATTAGAGGACTATTCACTCAACCCTGGTCTGAATTACCTACATGTCTTCTACTCCTCGTATCTTTGGATTTCGACAGATAAACATATATTGAAAGGTGATGACAGTCTTCATTTGAAAATCTTCATTTCATGTAGTATCTATGTTGTCAAAAGACTCATCTATGAACCTAACCTAGATAGCTTAGATATAGAAAGAGATATAGCTTTAGATATAGAAAGAGATGTGTTTTAATATTATCAATGTTTGAAATAAAGTACTATTGTAGCTGGTGGAGTGGCTCAAGCTGTAGAGCACCTGCCTCGTAAATGTGAGGCCCTGAGTTCAAATCCCAAAACAGCCAAAAAAAGAGGAAGTACTATTGCATGCTCACATGGGGGTAAAAATAAATAAAACACAGCCAGAAATATAAACACAATTCCCCATCACGAAAAATGTGATATTTATACATCTTCTTTCCTAGATGAGTCAGTAAAATTCTTCACAACCTCAATTTGTATTTAGGACAGATCACTGAAACATATATCATTATACAATGAAAGAAAAAATTATCTTAGGTAAACTAAGGAGGAAATCAATACGTACTTTTATACATACACATATTTACCTCTTGTGTATAAAAATGTAAATAGCACATGTAGTCACTAAAATAATAAAATGAGCTATCTTTGCATTTCATTACATATGATTCCCGCAAAATGTCTAATAAGTATATAAAAACTGTTGTTCACAGTGCAATGTAGACATCATTAGGTTTTGCCTTCTCTTCATGAAGATTCCTGGCTGGAGCTATACCATGCCTTCAGCTACTACAGGCTCACAACTTCAAATCAAAACTTGCAAAAGCCATATATGTACTTCACTAATTTTGATACTTCCTCATAAGTCATCACCATTGCCACTGTCTACAAGTTCCACGTTTGTCCTCTCAACCCTCATTAGCCTTTTTTCCTTTGTACCATGATGACCTTGATCTTAGGTTGGTATCATCCGTATTTCCCACAGAGGGCATGAGGGAAGTTTTGACTTTACTGACACACAAAGCACTTGAATAATTATGTGGGAGAGGAGTAGAACCAGAGGTGCTTTTTGTTTTTAATTTTGGTGCTGGGGATTGTTCCCAGGGTCTCATATATGCTAGGTAAGTGCTTGACCACGGAGCAGTATCCCCAGACCCTACCTCTGACTTTCTAACTTGCCTAAGGTGAAAGCACAATTATCCGTACTTTATGAATTAACCCCATTTTGAGCAAACATAACAAATATCTTAATTGTTTTCTGATTAGAAAACCCTCTACCACTTGAGGTGAATTCCGTGCTTCTGGGAAATAAATAAAAGGTAGGTAGAATGTGATAGCCTTTCATGTGAACAAGAAATGTGAGAAAACCAGTAAAATGTTACTTTTGAGATACTGTACTCTATTTCTGCATTTCTCAAAGAACTGAGCTTCTGCTGTGATTTGCCATTTATATCACCTATGTGATGGCTATGTTCAGAAATAGGGGTCCTAACCCAAACCATATACCCTAACAAAAAACCGTTTTGAATAATGGTAGTGATGAGACCAGCTTGAAATATCCAAGAAAGATGAAGAGTGAAGCTCCTCTGGCTTTATGTAACTGAGGCTCAGCTGAATCACACTTCTGTGAGAAATATCAATGCATTCAACATATTTCTCCAAAAGGAGTATACGCTGTTACATCAAAGAATAAGTTGTGATCAAACTCTTTCACAAATAGCAGACAACTAAGAACTCTGTAGAAAACGGCAGAGACAGCTGAAAACAAAAGAAACTGAAGAAATACGAGCAGATTTTTAAATGTGCTGGAACTTTCAGGGAATGAAAGTGATTCTCCCTTTCTTTCATTCTTTCTCTCTCTCTCTTTTTTTTTTTTTTGCCATCTATGCCTTGATGGAAGACACAGTATTACTGCAGTTTAATGTTCCTAAATCTTTCATAGAAAGCTTTCCTATCTACTGGAGGAACCATGGGTATGATTCTAAGTGACAAGGAAGAATGAGACAATAAATCAGACAGGAAAAAGACAGAAAAAAATAATGTATGTCTAAAATATTTGTGCAACTAAGGAAACCCAGAAAATTATCAGGTACTACTTTAAAATCTTTCTTCAAATAAATTGGAAAATCTAGAAGACATGGATAAATTTCTAGGTATATATGACCATTCAAAAGTGAACCAAGAAAATATTAATCACCTAAACAGATATAACATACAATGAAATCAAAGCAGCAACAAAGAGGCTCCAAAAAAGAAAAATCCAAGATCTGACAGATTCACTGCTGAACTCTATCAGACCTTTAAAGAAGAACTAACAACAACACTTCTCACATTTTTTTTCACCAAATAGAAAGGGAAGGAATACTTCCAAACTCATTGTATGCAACCAGTATTACACTCATCCCTAAACCAGACAAGGACATAACAAAACAAGTAAACTACAGGCCAATATCCTTAACTAATATAAATGGAAAAATATTCAATAAAATATTCGCAAACTGAATTCAAAAGCATATCAAAAAGATCATACACCATGATAAAGTCACTTTCATCCCAGAGTTGCAGGGGTGGTTCAACACACATGAATCATTAAATATAATACAGCATATTAACAAAAGCAAAGATAAAAACCACTTGATCATCTTAACACCTACAGAAAAAGCCTTTAATAAAATTCAACATATTTTCACAATATAAGCCCTGATGAAACTAGGAATGAAACTCAACATAATAAAGACTGTATATGACAAGCATACAGCCAACATCATACTAAATAGGAAAAAACTGAAAACATTACCCCAATAGTTAGGAAATAGACAATGGTGTCCACTCTCTCCACTATGATTCAACATACTCTTAGAATTCCTAGCCAGAGCAATAAAACAGTAAGAAGAAGTAAAAGAAATACAAATTGGAAAGGAAGTAATCAAACTACTCCTATGTGCAGACAACATGATCTTATGCTTTAAAGATTCAAAAAACTGTACCAAAAACTCATAAACACCATAAACAGTTTCAGTAAAGTTACAGAATGCAAATTCAATCTATAAAAATAGGTAACCTTTCTATATACCTACAATGAAAAGATTGAGACAGAAAAATAGAAAAGTCATTCCATTTATAATAGCCTCAAAAAATACCTAGTAATAGATTTAATGAAGGATGTGAAAGATCTCTATAAGGAAAGGTATAAACTATTGATAAAAAAGAAATTGAAGATTAAAGAAGAGGGAAAGATTTCCCATGCTCATGGATTGGTAGAATCAACATAGTAAAAATGGCTATGCTACCAAAAGCAATCTACATGTTTAATTCAATTCCCATCAAAATCCCAATGACATTCATCACAAAGATTGAAAAATCTACCCGAAAGTTCATTTAGAAACACAAGAAAGCATGAATAGCCAAGGCAATACTCATCAAAAAGAGCAATTCTGGAGGTCTAAGAATGCCCAACTTTAAACTATATTACAAAGCAATAGCAATAAAAACAGCATGGTACTGTTGAGCAAAATACCATACGATAATTACCTTCCTGGATATCCAGTTTCATTTGTTTTCCTGCAGAAGCTTGGACATCTACAAGTTGGCAAAATAACCTCATCCAATTTGGTATTCTAATAATTTTACCTACTTAGCTTAAAAATATGCAGTGTTCTTTAAATTTTCATTTATTTTTAGAGATATATAGTGCTGTTCAAATTATGATTTTTATTTATACTTCACTAATGACAATCTCAAATACCTACTCGTTGTGATTATTAGCAATTTTGTGGTAAAGGGTAATTTAAATTATTATGTACTTTTATATAAGTACATAAATTAAGTTTTATTATTAAGTTATAAAGGTGGTTTATGGATTTAAAACCAAAAATACATTGTCAAATATTTATAACACAAATTTCTCCTATTTTGAGTTATGTCTCCAATTTAATGAACAACACTTCAAGAGCAAATGTCCTCATTTTGATAAATTTTCTTTACCATATTTCCTTTTATGATCCATAATTTCTGATTCTACCTATAACCTGTTATAGAAACTTTATAACTTCTGAATTTATATTAGGACTATGATCAATTTTCATTAATTTTTGTGTATATTATGATGTAAGGGACACTCTTCCCTTTTCTGTAGATTTTGCTGATCCTTATATTTGTTCAAGGTTTTCTTGACACTTGCTTTGTAAATGAATTTACTATAAATGTGGCTTTATTTCTGGACTCTCATCTATTCCATTTTCTATGCATTTTTTCTAAGGATAATTTTACCTTATGCATACTTCCTATTCATCTAAAATATATATTTAGTCACTCACTGCTTAAATGTTATTTTTTCTTAGTATAGATTTTTCACTTAGTTTTTTTCTTAATCAACTTATAATTGTTGTTTCATTATCTTCTTTGGAGTATAAGTTCTGATGATAAAAGTATGATCTTAAAAGTGCTAAAAGTATACATTGGAAAAAAGACAGCCTCTTCAACAAATGGTGTTGTTAAGGCTGGATATGTACTTGTAAAAGACTGAAATTAGGTCCCCATTTCTCAAACTACAAAAGTTAATTCAAACTGAATCTTACAATTTAAGACCTGAAATTAACAATCAGTTCAATTAATGAATGTGAAAATGAATTGAACACAGTCCTCAAAAGAAGCAATACAAGGTGCCAATAAATACATAAGGGAATGTTTAATAACTTTAGCTATACAGGCAATGCAAAGAAAACAACATTGATTGAGATTCTATGTTATCCCACTCAGAAGTGACAACATCAAGAAAACAAACAACAGCAAATGCTGGTGAGTGTTTGAGAGAAAAGGAAGATTGATGCACTGTTGGCAAGAGTGTAAATTACTGTAGCCAGTGTGAAATTAAGCATGGAGGTTCCTCAAAAATCTAAAAATCGAGCTATCATATGATTCTGCTATACCACTGGGCCTATTTCCAAAGAAAGTTAGTTTACAAAAGACACTCATTTCAACAGGTGTTCAACAGGAGGGGGAATGAAAGAGAATGGTGGAGGGGATGAATTCAAGTATGATATCTAACATATTGTAAGAACTTTTGTAAATGCCACATGTATACCCAGTACACTAATATAATTTTTAAAAAGTAATAATCTCAATGTAAAAAACAAAAAAAGAAACAAGTTCCATCTGTTGGGTATAGAAAGTGTTATGTGAAAATTCAACTCACATCCAAAAAAAGAATGATGCCCCCAGTTCAGGTAATTATGTCACTGTTGGTTTATACTTCATGTCAGCAAAACCTAGTACCTGATTCTGTCTCAGTTTTATTTTTTATTTTTTATTTTTGAGACAGTATCTCACTATGTAGCCCAGGCTGGCTTTGAACTCTATTTCTTCCTGCTTCAGCTTCCAGATAGCAGGGATTACAGGCATACATCACAACAGACTATGTTTGCTTCTCTGTCTTTTCAACTTTATTGCATCTCTCTAGAGCTATGTCTCCACATTTGCTGTCTCTAATAACAATATTTCCTCCTGTTTACTATAGCAACAATTATTTTTAGTAAAGAAAACATTTTATGAATATGTCTATGGTACATTTTATTTAGTGTTTACTCTATAAACTACATTATATGAGTGTAACACTTTATTTACTTATTTTTTATTGTTTTGCTGAGTAGGGGCACATTGTGGCATTTTAAAAAGTTCTAACAATGTATTAAATATATCATACTTGAATTCACCTCTCACCACTCTCCTCTATCTGCTCCCTTGCCCCATTCCTGGTACAGTTTCAACAGGCATCATTTTGGCATTTTCATACATGTGTACACATTTTTTGCACCATATTCACCTTCCCACACCCTTTCCCTGTCACCTTCCCCCTCCCACCAGAACCAATCATCCCCCTGAGGAAGACCTATTCCAACCTCCTATTCTCTGATTTTGTAGAAGAGGAAAGAAAAAAATAAAAAATGACATTTTTGCTTGTTTGAGATATAGGAAACACAGGGAATTTCCCTGTGATATTTCCATGTATTTAATGTATTATAACACTAAATAGTTCATCTCCTCTATTTTTTTTCATTCTACTTTACTCCCTTTCTTATGATGGCTTCAGCCAGTTTTAGAATTCTATATATTCCTTTCGTGTTTAACATGTATATCAACCATATTCATCTTACCTTTCGTGTTTAGCATATATATCAACCATATTCATCTAGTTTCTTTCTTTGAACCTACCCCTCTCATATGTGACCTTCCTTTAGTGTGACCAGGTTTTCATCATATTGCTGTATTTGCATTAGGTGTGCATTCCACTTATGAAAGAGAATGCATGGCATTTGACCTCTGAGCCTGACTAACTTCACTTAAGATGATGTTCTCCAGTTCCACCCACTTACTTGCAAATAACAAAATTTCATTCTTTGTGGCTGAGTAGAATTCCATTGTATATAGGTAACACAGTTTCTTAATCCATTCATCAGTAGTGAAGCGACTTGGCTATTTCCATAACTTAGCTATTGTGAATAATGGTCCCATAAACATGAGTGTGCAGGTGCCTTTGTTGGAATCTGACATACATTCCTTCAGGTATATCCCTAAAAGCGGAATTGCCAGATCATATGGAAGTTCTATTTTTAGTTTTTGAGGAGACTCATTACTGTTTTCCATAGTGGTTGTACTAATTGGCATTCCCATCAGTAGTGTATGAGGATTCTTTTTTCCCGGCATCCTTGCCAACATTTGTTGTTTGTTGTATTCTTTATGGTAGCCATTCTAACAGGAGTGAGGTACAATCTTAATGTAGTTTTGATTAACATTTCCTTTATGGCAAGGGATGGTGAGCATTTCTTCATGTGTTTTTTTTTTTTTTAACTATTTGGACTTCTTCCTTTGAGAAATCTCTGTTCAGTTCTTTTGCCCATTTCTTCATTAGTCATTGATATTTTGGGAGTTTAGTTTTTTTGATCTCCCTATGTCTTCTGGTTTGCAATACCTTGTTGGATATGTAGCTGGCAAAGATTTCCTCCCATTCTGTGGCAGCCTCTTCAATTTAGAGACCATTTCTTTTGCTGTGCAGAAGCTTTTTGATTTCATGTAGTCCTATTTGTAAATCTTTCTCTTAGTTGCTTAGCCATTTGAGTTCTATTGAGGAAGTCATTCACTATACCTATTAATTACATGTATTTCTGCTCTATCTTGCATTAGCTTCAATGTTGCAGGTCTTATATTAATCCACTTTGAGCTGATAATTGTACAGGGTGACAAGCATTGATCTAATTTCAATTTTCTGCATGCATCTATCCAGTTTTCCCAGCAACATTGGTTAAATGGCTATTTTTTCTCGGTTGTATGTTTTCGGCATCTTTGCCAAAAATCAAGTGGGCATAGCCATGATGATTCATATCTGGGTCCTCTATTTTGTTCTACTGGTCTTCATATCTGGTTTTGTGCCGGTACTGTGCTATTTTCATTGCTATTGATCTGTAATATACTTTGAATTCAGGTTTTGTGATACCTCCAGTGTTGTACATTTTGCCCAGTATTTCCTTGGTTATTTGCAAACTTTTGTACTCCCAGAGGTATTTTAAGGTTGATTTTTCACATGGGTGAATGTTTGGGCACTGAGGTACATCCCCAATCCAGTGGTGAGAAATATCAGCTCCACTCTGGCACTGCAGAGTCCTCTGTGCCCATTGGGAATACTTCAAGTGAAACTAATTTCCAATAAAGACATAACCTTAGATGTGAAAACCCTAATGCAGTAACACAAAAAATATAATAAAACAAAGCAATATTACTGCCAGAAAACTCAATAACTCTGAAACAATAGGCTGCACTGGCACTGAAGTGGATGTAATCCTACACAAAAATTGAAAAGAATGATTACAAGAATAATTAATGATATTAAAATATTAAAGTAGACATGTATAAACACCTAAATGAATTCAAAGAGCATAAAAATAAATAGCTAATAAAATAACAGGGGCAATACAGGATATGAAAGAGAAATTTGATAAATATTTAGAGATTGCCATAAAAAAATCAGACTGAAATTTTGGAAGTGAAAAACTCAATAAATTAAATACTGCCTCAGAAAGAGTAGAGATAATCATTAACAAGATCCCCCTATAATTCTATTGAGACTTCTGGACTTAAAACTAGAAGAAAAACTTTAATGACTGCTGAGATAATAGCTATTTAGATCTTACATTTCAAACATAAGATTCATGCTTCAAATTGGACCCGATAGGTAGCTTATTTTACTAGCAAAAATATTATTTCCTATATTATACTTTTAAAAATTATGGTTCTTAGAATTATATTCATGATTCTTAAAATTTTGTTCATTTGTTCATGTTCAATCTTCTTCATAATCTCTAAATATTTTAGAAGTTAACCATACCCCTGGAGATTCTTTTTATTACTTTAACATTTGCAAGTTAGATCTCTACAGTGCATGACAAGTAGTCAGTACCAGAGCCCTCCATTTAGACTACATTGCTTGGAGACAGATACTAAGATAAGGTTGCCTGTGTGCAGAGTTTTATTGGAAATAGCTCTGTGTAGTACTGGGTAAAAGACAGGGAGGAGTGAAGTTAGGATGATAAATCAAGACACTCACTTATGGTATTTAGAAATAATCTGTAAGATATCTCAAATTGAAGCAAGAGAGACATCTCTTCTCATCCCTGCACCTGCTAATCATTGGCAGCAGCTTCCCACATGTGCAGAAAAGGGTAAACTTTGCATATCAGTCCTATGTGATTAGATTCCACAAAAAAACATGGGCACTTAGTTTTTAATTAGCTCCCTTGGTAGACAATGTTTTACTGTTATTGTCCCAAGTCTTTCCTGATGGAATTAATCACCTAGGGTAGAATTTCACCAGGAAAGGACACTTAGAAGCTTGCAACTGGTTTTCTGTAGGCTTAACACTATGCTTAGTTTCCATTGCCAATTTTGCTTTGTACCTTATGCTGTAATAAATTATAGCCATGAAGATTAATACATGCTATGCCCTCTTAGCAATCATCAATCCTTGTGGTGTCCTAGGCATACAGAGCAGAAAAGAGCTTATACATTCACAAAGCAATTCCCTGAGGCAGAGGAAATTCCCACTGTAGAGACAGCTTTGAACAATTAGTAGTCAATGTCTCCAACTGTGTGAGCATCAGTTTGTCAGACTGAAAGAGGAACTCCAGATGGAAGATCACTGCTGCAATAATATGAATACCTGTGCTAGTCAATTCCACAGGCCTCTGCTATCAAATATGCTCCATCTGGGAAGAACCTTCCAGAATTCCAGGGGATCTTATTTCCTGGAGCACTAACAAGAGAAAGGTTAGGGGATGGAGCTACATTCTCTATTGCTACAGCTGAACTTAAGGGCATGCCAGACATTCCTCAGCATTTTCTTATTCTCTTTCTCAATGATTCCTCATATTCTGTTAGCATCTTTGCTTGTCCGGGCACTTGACCTGGTGAAGATCACCTAGAACTCATTCCTGAAGATACAAGAATACTTGGTACTATGTCTTTCTCAGAATTTCTCCTGAAATATCTACTTACCTTTAAAACTGGCTATAGGATCATCAAGAAATTAAATGTTGGATTTCCTGAGCCCTATGGTTACCCTTTGCTCTGATTATATAATAACAGTTCACCTCCTACTTATGACCCATAAAAAGCATTCACATTGCTAAAGCTACCTTTTGTTTGATGGTTTCTTAGAATGAGGAGCCTGAAGTGACAGAGAAGCATCTGTAATTTATAAGCCTATGGATATTCTGCCATCTATCTTGGTTGAACCATTAGTGATTTGGGAATCAAGACCTCTGTGCTTAAAAAGCCAAAAATTAAGGTGTGGAGAGCACAAATAATTCAAATTGTTGCTGAAAGTGGAATTAAACATAAGTGGACCTAGTTTAATTCCTATCTCTAGGCTCTTAGACATATGTATTATACTTCTTTAAGTTACTGAACAATATAATGTTTGCAGATTTGGGATGCATATATCCTGTGTGGCTGATATCCTGTAATACTAGGGTGTGCTTTCCAATCTCTTTCCTCATTATGTTGAAATGTGTGGATCTTATATTCATAGAAAATTGGAACTGCTTAATCCCAGGCTTTGGGATTTAAAGTATACTTCATGATTCCAGGCATTGTGAGTTAAGAGACTCTACCTGAAAAACAAACTAAAACCAAAAGTGCTGGGGACATTACTTATGTGGAAAAGAATGTGTGTAGCATAGGCAAGGCACTGGGAGCTATCCTTAGTACCGACAAAACAAAATTCTAATATGAGACTGTAGATTTTTATGGTTATTAAGGTTACATTAACACTGGCTTTTCAGGCAATAAAGAAAATCCTATATAGGGAATCTAGGTTAATCTCACTTTTAATGGATTATATACCACCATGCCCAGATAAATTATTAGTTTAACTGATGTTATTTTGCAAAGCACTGTGAAGAGAATTTTTAAATCAATAATTTCTGATTTCAAATACATTTTCGTATAAGTAGCAATTATATGAATAAGTTTTCATGAGAATTCTTAGGTTTTCATCCAAGAAGACTGAAAACATTAATGAATTATTGAATGGCACTGTTATTTTTTAATCAATGTAAATTGTGTAATCTATTATTTGTATCCAAAAGACATTGACTGTTAAACAAACAGTGTATGTTACAAATGTGACAAAAATGATAGTCACCTCTTCCCTGGGAGACATGGAAGAGAAAAGCAGCTTAGTGAATGTGCAATGAAGTTAAAACACAGGCCAATGTTTATTAAAAGAAGAATTTGGCTTGCAGTAGTAACCCACGGCCTGTTTTATATTCCTCTTCTATCCCCATTTTGGGGCGTTGGATCAGATTCAATGCAAAGAATAACACTTTTTAATTCTTAGTAAAGTACAATGGTAGGAAGACCTTCTGTGGGAAGGGAAATGATGTTTGAGTCTGTTTTGCTATTTGAACTCATATCTGTATATGAGAGCACAGAAGTAAGAAATGCAATCATCATACATTCCCTCATTCAAAGAAAGTCTGAAATTCACAGTCAAAACATCCTGTCCTCTAGTTCTTGTGAGACAAATTTTGTATTTATTCACTAAGAACCTGTTTTAAATAAAGAAAAACTGCTATAGAAGTCAGGGTTTGATTATGGGATAAGGTGAGAAAAGAGTGAGATGAATTAAGTGACTGCTTTCATTCTACTTCAATCCTAAGGAAAATGATTTATGCACTGTGCTGACTACTGTGCGGGTACTGGAGCAAACCCTACTCTTTGTGCAAACTTAAGCTACACTAGATTGTGTACTTTATTATTTGTTGTGTCTACTATTTCCTCAGGAAAAATTGTGGTTATACAAAATTAGTTAAGAATTCAGTTTAATTAAGAAAATGCTATGTGTGCTGCAGAGTATAGAAGACCCTTGTACTATAGATGCCTTCTGTGATGGGGAGCAAGTTTTTGAGTGTTATTCTGCCATCCTCTTCTTTGTAGGTAGTGGGTGTTGCAGAAAAGAGGGGAGAGAGAGAGAGAGAGAGAGAGACAGAGGCAGAGACAGAGACAGAGACAGACAGACAGAGAGAGAGTTTATACTCCACTTGGGGATAAAGTAGCAGCTGCAAAATTTCCAGACCTTGCCATACCACTCATAGACTGAAATTATGAGGAACCTGGAATTAAGTTCTATCTTACAGATATATTTCAAAAATTACTGAAACTGGTTATCCATCCACCCATTCATTATTCTATAAAAAGGGAGTCTTTTCTGACAACACATCTCTGTCTTAAAAATTCTACCTGGACACCTGTGTATTTGTAAAGGTGTTTCTTGATCAACACCTCCCCACCAAGCCCTTGTCCCCACTCTATCCCTAAATTCAGATCAGCCATATGGCAGAACATTCTTCTTTCCATCAGAATGAAATGAAAAACAAGCATTCTATTCTCTCCCTCTCTTTATCTCTCTCTCACAAGGAGAGGAGTAAAGGACAAAGATGAATTTAACTAAGATATATTGTAAACATTTTGTAAATGTCACAATGCACACCTAGTACAACAATAATATGATAATAAAAATAAAACTAAAAAATTTTAAAACTTGAAACACACAATGAAATGCAGGGAAAATATGCAAAAAAGAAATGAATTCAGAGATTTAGTATCATTTTCCAATGTCATTTATCTAACAAATTCTTCCTTTTCCTACTGCTACAAAATATCTAGTTAAAGAATGATTATGATGAGTACATGAATTTGACAAAATATTATATATATATATTTGAGAGTGTTTCTAATAAAATTATATGGGAAGACAGAATGAACTATAGGTTTAATAAATATATAATTATGTAGATTCACACTTGAATGACTGATCAAATCTAGATGCACTGATACAGAGGCTGATCTCAATCTGCAGGAAGGTGTTTAAACAAATGCTAACAGTGACCATCCTTTTACATATTTGTTCCTGAAATACAGATGGCATGATGAGTGGTATTTGAAGGTGAACTTAATTTATGATATATTAATAAATATATTCAATGACAGAATCAGGACATGAAAGATTATTGATGAGTTAGATGGATCAAAGCAATCTGAAGGAAATGTAATGAATGTAAATGCAAAATATCTTCATTAGTTCCAAAGAAACAATTGAAGAAACAGAGATTGAAGAAAATAAGACTTTATACAAGCATATGTAAGAAAAGATATATGAGTTCTAGGTGACTTAAGCATTTATAGGATTCTGTTGCATGCTGTGAAAATGCAAATTTGATTAGAGTCTATTAACATAAGTGCAGAATACAGAGTGGGGAATTTGATCATTCTATTGTAACTTAAGACTCAGAGTGCATTTAGGGTAAAAAAATCCAATTTTCATGGTAGATATTTTTTAAAAACTCATTGAAAATAATATGCTTAAAATAAAATTGCAATTTCAGAGAATACTTTATTATAATAGTCAATAACATGAATAAATAAATAAAATAAGGAAATAAGAGTTTTTGCTCATATTTTAAAGGTCTTCTAGAATGACATATAATGGAATTATGTCACACAATTCCAGAGAATATAATTAGGTACAAAAGAAAAGGGTAGAAGTTTCACATAAATACAGAAGTTTTTAAATATTCAGTACAATAATGGGATGAGTTATGAGTTAGTTTGAGTCTTTTAGAAAGCAGACACAAACAAAGTGATAATTAGCAATAATCAATGTAAGAGATTTAATGGAAGAAATGGTTGTGAAAGACAATGAGGAATGAAAACTAGGAATATGTAGGAAGAGCCAAAAAACAATGGTGTGGATGTAAGAAAGAAGAATGGGTAGAAAGCTTTTTCCATTGCTAAGTAGGCCTTAGAAAATCTTACTCAAACTGATGCAGATCTCAAAAGATCATTAGAAGAGGAACTTTGGGGAAGACATGCCTGACTCTAGGATACTGCCTTTTTAGTCAATGCGGAGATGCAGAACTTGCAAAGTATGGCTTCAAAATGACACTGGCAGATTCCAGAAATGTGGCAGCTGGAGATTGTCTGATAACACAGTTCTTCCTTTGATAGCTTATTTTGAGAATTTCATCTTTTATTCTGTGAAAGAAACTCCTACTCAGTCATGATTTTCTCTACACAAGCTACAAATCTGTGCACTTCAGTTTGACTTCTACATAACAGTTGCTGAAAGTATATCTGACACAATGATTTTTTAGTGTAACACAGTGGAAGGAAAAGAAGGTAGTATATTCAGGGGTTGCCAAAAGACTGTGATGCAAATATGAGCAAGGTTCCATAGGCTCAGGACACAGTTTCTTTAAGCTCTAGAGGAGTTATAAATGTGGGGGGGAAGTAAGACAGGTTCACACAGCTTACTCAGAGTTTGGGGCCATCTTGAGAAGTAAGGCATAATCTCAAATACAGAGACAGAAATGAAGGAACTCATAGCTGTGGAATGTCTGCTCTCTATTCTTACTTCATGTTCTTTGTTGAAGCAGGATTTGATTGATACACAGTTCACCATTTTTTCCATATTTTTTCATATCTCCCCTCAAATTCAGGCAGCAACTCTTCCAGTGTTTCTGTGCATATCACTTCCTACATTAAACTTAGATGAGAAAAACTTGGTTGGTTCAAATCACATAGCTCTAGTTCCAGTAGTTACTTTGTAGGTTGCAACTTAATGTATATCCCTTCTAGGTTCCACATACCCTTTACTATCATGTCTGTTGGTCTTTTGCCTGACATTAGGAGGCATGGCCCAACTCTTCACTGCAGAGTGGTGAGCCTTGATAAAATATCCTTTTTCAAGCAGAGGATACTACACATGCCTATTCATCATCAAAAATGTAAGTACTAATGAATAGCTAAGTGAATCACCTGGGTTTTTCATGTGTTTCTGCTATTATCATATTGCCCACGTAAAAGTAGTCACATCTTTTCTTAGTGATCAGGGACAGTTTTACTACGAAAATCATGGTATTTCTTCTTGCCTAGTGTTTCTCTAATAAAATGCTATCCTCATTGGTGACCAGGACCCCTATCTCGACAAAGTCCTGAGATCTATAAAGGAGAAATATGAATTAACCAAGTGCAATACTGGGAGTGAAGATGATCCATGATATATAAATCCACATAATTTTCCTATTAAAGATGAATTGACATATAGAATTTTCTGATTGAATGATGATGGAACTTCATCTCCAGAGTATTGACTAGAAACTGGCATTTTAATACAGCATTAGCATGCCATTCCAACTTTTTATCAGTATAGCTATTTCTTTGTTTTCCTTTTTTGATGGGTATGTAATTTGAACTCAGGGTTTCTTGGTTGCAATGCAAGAACTCTACAACTTGAGTCACACCTCCAGTCCGAATATCACTATTTCTGAATGGTAAAACATGGAACTACTTCAACACTTCCTTCTTTGTGAATGGGTCTCTGGTTCTGATGTCCAGTTGTTTGGGATACCTATAGATAGGTGCTCTAAAAACTCAATTTGCCTGAGGTTTAGCTAATGCAAAAAAGTATGTGCACTTCTGAGATAAATATATATTCATATGAGAAAAAAGCAATGTCCTTTCTAGGAAATCAAGAGCCAGTTGATTTTCTTGAGGCAGAATATCATGCTAGTGACTTTGTGTTGCTCTATATTTTACATTTAGAGGTGAAAGTAGCTAGATAAGCATTGATAAAAAGGATATATGCACTCCATTCATTTCAGTTACCATGCAAAATCAATTTTTATTTTTATTTTTCTACCACTAAGTGTTTACTTACAAAATCTGAGTATCTGACTAAAAATCAATTGAATAAGTCCTTTGTACATATTTGATTGTGTGGTTACACTTCTCTGGGACATTTTTTTGTTTAACATTAATATGTTATCCAAAAATCTTTATACTTTGTCCATACATATTTTAGTAAATTTGAAAGTCTGTATCCTGCTCTACTTGTCTCTGATCCTCCTACCCTATACAGCTATTCAGTTAAATAAGTACTATTTTTGACTTTAAGAACTATTTGAAAATAATGTGCAGTTAGATTCACTAACTTACGTTTCCTATGAAGGAGACTGCAGTGTAGCTGCTGCCTAGTTTCTGTGTGAACCGACATGTTCAGATATAAGCATGGCTAAGACAAGCTTCCACATTTTCCTTCATTTCAGCCAATGATAATGGATTTCCATTACAGGCATTGATGTAATATCTGAGAGCAGTCCTGGTGGAAATGTTTTATGTGTCGTCTTCATGTAAGTTTGCTTGTGTCCTCTTGTCCTGCTAGGATTCAGCCAAAAAATAATATTTTTTTTGTCTTGAGACAAATTTACTGCTGGAACTATATGACTTAGAATGTCTGACAGGACACACAGTCTAATGTTTCAAATTTGTCTCATTGTAAGCATTCTGGCTCTATTACAAAACAAGTGCATGACCTACTTTTTTATACATAAAGACATAATTTTCTGCCAAAAAGAACATTGCCTTGCCTATGGGCTTTGTTTTAGTTTTTCTGCATAGAGCTTGTGTAAATTCCACAATGTATTTCAAAACCTTAGATACCACTGAAGTAATGAATTCATGACAACCTAGAAAAACCACAGAGTTGTTTCGTATTCTAGACATCACACAAAGAAAATAGGTTTCCAAATCAACTGTTGTATGGTCCAAGGAAATTTTTTTGGTCATATCTGGTAATGTAGGCCAGCGTGGGCTCATACTCTAAATTCTCCTTCCTCTGCAAGTTTACAAAATTTGCACCTTTTTAAAGTTTCTGGAGGTTCTTAAGTGATCCGTACTCTATTACTATCAATAAGTCAATCTTCGTGAGCTTTATTTCCCTCAAATTTAGCCTACCATTGTTGTCACTGAATTTTTTTATAATAATAGTGAAACCCTTGCTGGTATATACCTGACAGCCATGAAATATTGTGTGCTCTTTGGGCTTCTCATGAAACTAAATGATCTGATGGGTCCTGTGACCTCACATAATACATCCACTCTTGCATGTCAATCTGCATCATTTGTTTGGCTCCTCCTCTACCATCTAGTGTGACAGTTGAAGCTTCAAATTTTCACTCACTTTTTCATTTTCTTTTCTCTATTCCTTAGGAGCCAACCTGGCAATAAGTCTGCACCCACTCTTAGAGTCCTTGCTTGGGTATTATATTCTATATCCTGAATGTATCCTCTTGCAAATGAGTTAAGAAAACTGCAAAGAACAAGAGAACAGCACCTGCAAGATGCTCTCACTTTAGGCACCAGCTATATAATTTGAGGGGTTTCCCAAAGCCACATTCACTTCATACTAACTAGCTACAAAGTTGTTGCTCTGTCTGGACCCTTTCAATTCAATTATTCACTATAATGACTCACATAACTCCCCAAGACCTATTCTCATGTTTATAACAGGAGAAGAATGCACATTAGAATGAACCAAAGGAAGAGATAAGTAAAGTGGAATCTGAAAGGATTTCAGATTTGAAGCTTTAGACATGCTCAGTAACTAAGAATATTGCCCAAAGGACATCACCCAAACCTTTGTGTGTAAACTTCTTGTTAGAACTCAATCATATACAGTCTCTGTGGCTGAACTTTAGTCTCTAGTCCCCACCACAATTCCAAACATGGACTTAAACTCCACTTCCTCTGGAAGTTTGAGCAGATATAACATGGTTCAATGACCTACGTTGTTAGAATGTCTTATAGACAAGGCCCATCAAATACATTCTTCCTAGACAGGACATTTTAGAAGCACAAAGACCAGAATTTTCTTTGGGAAAAATTAATCCTCCACTGCACACCTCCAAGTCAATGAATTCACCTTGTTCGATCATTATGTGCTCATTTCCTGCACCAGGCCTACTCATATCCCAGATCCATGGGTGATCCCTTGACTCCTACCATTACAATCTTACAATTTCTACCAGAACTAGTTCCTTTCCTTTCTCTTGAAGCTGAGCCCATCCTAAACTGAGTTATCATGGTTCATTGAGAAGGAATACAGGAGAGGAGATGGTTGCAGATGTGAAAGGAAACTTTCTTCTGAAAGGTCTATTTTTATGGTGCATTTCTAGTTCTTAATAGACAGGAATGGTTCCTTCTGCAGTCTGTGAATGTTCCAGGCAGTTGGGTCATAAAATGCTCCCATGCAATGTACCAGATCTCACATTTTACCAAACAATATGCTAACTTTGGAAGAACAATGATTTCTCAGTTGATCACTTAGTCACTTTAAAATTCTGTCCTTCTCTTCTTTTTAAGCTACCAAAAGTCTCTTTGGCTTTTACATTTAGTCTTTTATGCCTTCAGGATTTCCTTATCCTTCAAAAGTGTGAGGTAAGGGTATTCCCTTGTTGCAGATCATTTCCTCAAGTCCACACTAGCAAACATTTTAGCAGTTGGACCCAATCTTTGGTACAGGGGACTGTTTGGGACAATGGATATGTTCACTGCTGTGATGTTAGCATGGCAGTTCAAAACCTCAGCCTATCAGCTCGTACCTCAGGCATCCCTCTACCAACACTGAAGTTGAGTTCTTAGAAGAATAATCTCTGAGATGAGTTAGAAGTGGAAAATATGTTTTAGAATTAACTGCCAGAAAAATAAAATATTGAAAGTAGATTTAAGAACATGATGGGACAGGTTTTATAAGTCAACAGGGAGGTCCAGAACAAAAATAGGTATTAGAATAACCCCACATTAGGAAAAATGGCTTGGCTCTTGTGTTTTTTTCTTGTGATACTGGGGATTGATCTCAGGGCCTAAACATTGAGGCACTACAGGAGCTGTTTTTTGTGATGTGTTTTCTTCGAGATTGGGTCTTGTGAAATATTTTGCCCATGACAACTTTGAACCAACTTTGAACGGATCCTCCTGATATCTACTTCCTGAATAGCTAGGATTACAGGTATAAGCTACCAGTACCCGGCTTAGCTCAGCACTCTTACTAAAGATCCATTCATTGTGCGGGAAGGCCATCCTTGAACAGCATGACCTTAGCTCAAAAGATGAGGCAGACCTGAGAGAAGTAACAGTTCATACCAGTCATAACCCTACTCTTGAAGAAGTCTGTCCTGAATCTCCATGTCTCTTTGTTCAGCCACATGCCTAGGAGGCAGTATGTGATTTGACACAGGGATTTGTTGGGGCACTGTTTTTGTATATATGTTCTTCTTCTCCCTTTTTAAGAATATATCCAATATGACCTATACTATTTATGACTGAAGAGACAATAATCATCAGACATGTCTCAAAGCAACTTTTAGAGTATATTAGTCATAAGAAACATTACTATGCATGCGATGAAAGAAAGTCACAAAATGTGTGCTATTTTTAGGGTATAGTTTTTCATCCTCAGGCACATGTGCTGGAAACTTGATCCACAGTATAAAGTTATTGAAGTTGTGGGGCTTTCAAAAGGTGACAATTTGGCTTTAAAAAAGGATTAACTTCCTCATTTTTATTAGGAAGTGTTTATTTACAAAAGAATCTAGCAACAAATACATGATAGGCAAAGCACTTTATGATTTGAGCTACACTCTGAGCCATTTTTGTTTTTATTTATTATTTTTTTTGAGACAGAACCTTGCTACTTTTTAGCTTGGATGGCCGCAAACCTGCAATCCTTTCACCTTCCTCTCCTAAGTAGCAAGTATTACAGGTAAGTACTACCACGTTCATACTGATTCTTCATGTGAAAGAGTGAAAGAGGTCTCATGAAGAGGAGTGCATTCATGTTCCTACAGTACTGAATTGTTTACCATGAAAGTGGGTTGTTATAAAGTGAGTTTGGCTTCCTAGGCCTGTTGTTTTGCTTTAGGTGAGCTGTCTGTCTTCCAAGTGACCCCCAACATGGTGCCATCCACCATGTTATAATGCAGCATGAGACCATTAGCAGGTGTCTGACACCATACCCTTGTAATTTCAAAACAGTTAGTTAAATAAGCACTCTCTTCTTTACAAAATGCCCATTCTCATGTATTTTATTATAGTAACACAAAACATATGAAGATAATATCAAAATATTTTGTCTTTGGAGGTATATTTTTTGAATAACTAGTCATTTTAATCTCTCTCATGTTATCTAAATAACTAACTAAATCATTGAAGTTTTGCAAATATCTACATAAGATGTGCGTGGTGATGTACACTTTTAGAAGGCAGGAGCAGGAAGTTCACAAGATCAAGGGCAGGTGGGCCTATATAGTGAGTTCAAGGACAATTTGAAATATGTAGCATATCCCCGTTTCAAAAAATTTTAAGGGATGGTAATGTAGCTCAGTGGTATAGCACTTGACTTCCATTCAAAGGCCCTGGGCTCAATCCCCAACAACAAAAGTAACTAAAAACTAAATAGACCTCACTTTTCTTTACTTATTATACTATATTATACTTTTTATATTATACTATACAATATGTTATCACACTATATCATTTTATATTGTGTTATATTATATTATATTACATATAAACACCTCAAACAGATATATAGCATACTTTCTGAAGTCAAGCACTGGATATATTCAGATATTCTAATCCTAGTTTTACCCTCTCTAGTGGGCTAGTTAACTACTCTAAATTTCATTTTTTTCATTTATATAATAGGAATGATAACAACAATAAGTAACCCAATTTTATATACTTCAATGTGATAAAGGCTGATGCATGTTAACTATAGCACGTTAGTACTATTGTGGTGAATTTTTCTGGAAAAAAATGATGAGTGACTTTGGAGTTTGCAGGCCACAGTTTTATATCTTCCTGGAATTCGGAATTAGTAGGAAATAATATAATATGTATGAAGTTTTGTTCAATATCTTCAAACTGAGAATGATATGGATATTTTGGAGAATTTGTAGAGTACTGAGCAAGGAACACATAAGTTTTTTAATAGGACAATATAATAAACCAACAAGATGGTTATGGTTTATATTTAAAGTAATTTTTTAAAGTTTTTTGTCCATTTTAATGAGTTTCATCACTGCATTTTCGTACATGTACATAACATATTTTGATCATACTTACCTCAATATTATACTCTCATTCTTCCTCCCACCTCCCAATGGCCACCATTTTTTTCTCTAAAAATAATCTTCAACTTTCATCTCTTTTAAAAAAACCTCTCAAATTCAGATTTTGTATATAATTGAAAACATGTAATGCTTATCTGTCTGAATCTGACTTATTTTGTTTAACATAATGATCTCTACTTTCATTGATTTTCCACAAATGGCATAATTTTATTCCTATTTTTAGTTGAATAAAACTACCTTGTGCATCTATACCACATTTTCTTTATCTATTCATTTTTTAATGGGTGCTTAGGCTGAAATAGTTCTTATAACAAGTACACTCATGCAATTACTTCTTCTGAGAACTGAAACGTCAGTCATCGTCATCATTGCTCTGACCACTTTAGATAGACTTAACCAATAAATTTAAGGAAGCTTTTTCCAAAACAAATAATCATATTTTTTCCTGAGGAAGAAATTCACCCTGGTTCATACTTGATTCTATTAGAAATTTCTATTTCCAGGAGAACACTTATATTTGGAACAATATTCTCTAGGCTTAGACTACAGTGTCCTTTTCATATATTTAATTTTCTTAACCTTATTTTTCCAGAAGGTCAAAGGGACACAGGAAATAAAAATTTTCAATTAACTAGGAACTGTGCACACATGTATTTAAATGGGTAATTGTTATTTTAGAGTGGCTATCATTCTAAAAAGCTGAAATTACCATTTTTAGCCTTGGAAATTGGTACTCTCAATTTCCTTAAATTAATTTTATTACATAAAAGGTGTCTCTAAAATAAAATCAAGCAAGTTACAATTACATAGGTTTGCTGACTCCATACCACATTATGCACTTCAGTATTCATGTTGAAAATAAGTTTCTGTCCTTGCAATAACACATATGATGTTCAGGAAACAAAGGAATAACTTTCAATATTCATAATGGAACAGAGACAAAAGTAAGCAACCATCCCACGTTCTAAGGAGATATTTACACTAACAGGAAGACAGAGGGTCAAGCAGTATTTACCTTTGGAAGAAGCTGCCAGATGGCAGACAAGTCTCTGAACACATTGGTAAAGTTGGTCATACATACAGGGTGTAAAGTGAGTTGTTTTGAAAGTATGAAACTACTTGGGACTAGAGTAATGGGCTTCCTATTCATTTGCATGTTTTTTCCTCTAGAAATACCTGCAATCTTTCATGGGGAGGATCTGGGAGAAATCAGAGAATGTTCCTCTTATCATGCTAGTTGAGACAAGAAGAGAAGCCACAGTGCAGTCCTTTCAGAACCTACTGCCATATAAAGTAAAAGGATAAATCAGAAGACAGAGAAGACAAAAAGATACAGACAGAGAATTAGAGGGTAATTGCTGCAACTGGGGAAGAAACATAAGATAGGAGATCCTGCGATTTTTTAATGTAGATCAGTTTTCACTATGAATATTTTATGAAGACATTTATAAACATGTATATTTATACAAGTGTACACATGGTAAATTTTGATTCTATGTATGTATTGCACAGTTTGTGCATATTGTACAACCCTTTCCTACTTATTTTTATTGAGAATTTTGTTCCACAATACTGAATATTATTAAATGCTTACAATTTTTGTACTTATAATTTGGTGAAATGTTTGTATATATATGCATGTATATATTAAACATAATGTTCTGTGTGATATAAGTAATTGTGAATATGCATTTTAAAGTTTTAGCTCTTATAACCACTTAGTGTGTTAAAGGCAATGAATGTTTATAGAATATTATAGGTTCTCTCCATACTGTGGTTTGAACTTGGAGTCTCAAACTTGCCAGCAGGTGTTCTACTACTGGAGCCACTCCACTCATCTTTTCTTGCATTGGTTATTTTTGAGATAGGGTCTCTTTTTATGCAGGATCATCCTCAATTTGCTCTTCTATTTGTGCTTCCCTGTGTAGCTGGGATGACAGGCAGACATCATGTGTCCAAGACATTGGTTGAGATGTGGACTCAGAAACTTTGCTGGGGCTGGTCTTGAACTATGATCTTCCTGACCTCTCCCTCTTGCCAGGATTATAGACTTGAGTCACTGCACTGACAATTCATTAGAATAATTCGTAAATTGGAATCACTACATTTAGACTTCTTTTTCAGACTTTAGCAGTTTATAGCCTAATTTTTAATACCATGTGATGTGAACCTTAGCAGTGAGCTAAAGTACCCTTTCCTCCATTTCACTGTCAACTTTAAACCTGAAACTAACTCCCACCTCCAATAAGCAAAAAGTGATATTAAATGAAGTCAGAGAAATATTTCTGAAGTTATAGAATAGAATACCTTTAGGGACTAGCATTCATTTTGTTTCTTTTCATTGTTTTTACATTTCTTCACTTATGTATAAAATGGGCCACCTCTTCTCCCTGCTCCCCACCCCACCTCCCACCCACCCACCCCCATCTTGCTTCTAGGAAGAACCTGTTCTGCCCTCTTGTTCTCCAATTTCATTAAGGAGAAATCATCAGAGATAATAAGAAAGACATAGTGTTTTTGCTAGTTTGAAATAAAGATAACTAAACAGAGAGATTCCTAGCATTACTTCCATGCACATGTGTATTATAACCCACATTGGTTCAGCTCTACCATCCCTCTTCACTACTTCCTGGTCACCTTGCTGTAGTGGTCTCTGCCAATTTAAGATTACTATATTGCTCACCCACAATGGGCACATCAGCCACACTCAAGTTTTAGGTTTCCTTCCCTTTTCTTATTCCTCCTACACGCATTCTCCCTTTAGTATGTGACCCATGTCCAATACTATTACTGCATTTGTTTAGGTCTATAATCTGCATAAAAGGGAGAACATATAATTTTTGACTTTCTGAGCCTGGCTAACTTCACTTAAGATAATGTTTTCCAGTTCCATTTATTTACTTGTGCATGACAAAATGTCATTCTTCTTTGTAGTTGAATTAAATTCCATTGAGTATAAAAAAGAAGATCCAACATTCTGTTGTTTACAAGAGACCCATCTCATTGACAGAAACAAACACTGGCTTGGTGTAAAAGACTGGAAGAAGATTTACCAAGCCAATGGCCCCTGAAAACAGGCAGGACTAGCAATACTTATATCAGACAAAGTACATTTCAAACTTACATCAATCAAATGAGATAAAGAAGGACACTTCATACTAATAAAAGGGAAATACACAAAAAGGAAATAACAATTATCAACCAATATTTATCCAATGTCAGTACACCCAATTTCATCAAACAGTCTCTAAAGGACTTAAAAGCACATATATACTCCTACACAGTGATAGTGAGAGAATTTAATACCTCTTTATTACCAATAGATAGATTATCCAAACATAAAATCAATAAAGAAATTCTAA
This sequence comes from Castor canadensis, assembly GCF_047511655.1. NCBI lineage: Eukaryota > Metazoa > Chordata > Mammalia > Rodentia > Castoridae > Castor > Castor canadensis. The sequence continues at coordinate 157,208,085 of NC_133391.1, read as the reverse complement.
AAGTAAATTATACCATAAATTAAATGGACCTAACTGATGTCTACATAATATTTCATCCAACATCCGTACAATGTACATTCTTTTCAGCAATCCACAGAACTTCCTCCAAAATTGATCATATCTTAATGCACAAAGCAAACCTCTGCAAATATAAGAAAATAGAAATAATCTCCTCCATTCTATCTGATCACAATGTATTAAAACTAGAATTCATCAACAAAAACAACAGCAGAAAATACATCTACTATTAGATACTAAATAACACACTGCTCAAAGATCAGTGGGTCATAGATGAAATAAGCGAGGAAATTAAAAGGTTCTATAAGTTAATGAAAATAAAAACACAACCTACCAGAACCTATGGGACACAGCAAAGGCAGTCCTAAGAGGAAACTTTATAGCCATGAGTGCATATATTGAAAAGACAGAAAGATCTCACATCAAATGCCTAGAAAAACAAGAACAAGCAAAACCCAAAACAAGCAGAAGGAGAGAAATAATAAAAATAAGAGCTGAATGTAATGAAGTAGAGACCAAAAAATCCATACAAAGAATCGATGGTTCTTTGAAAACATGAATAAATTTTCGAGCCCCTGGCAAACTTGACTAAAATGAGGAGGGAAAACACTCAAATCAGTAAAATCAGAAACAAAAGGGGAGATAACAACAAACACCAAAGAATTACAGGGAATCATTAGAGACAACTTTGAGAACCTATGTTCCATTAAATTGGAAAATCTTGAAGAAATAGACAAATTTCTAGATACTATGACCATCCAAAACTGAACCAAAAGGATATTAACCACCTAAATAGATCTACAACATGAAGTGAAATTGAAGCAGGATTAAGAGTCTACCAATAAAGAAAAGGCCAGGATCTGATGGATTGTCTGCTGAGCTCTATCAGACCTTTAAAGAAGAACAAATACCAATTCTTCTTAAACTTTTTCATAAAATAGAAAAGGAAGGAACACTACCTAACTCATTCTATGAAGCCAGTATTATGCTCATCCTAAAACTGGACAAAGACACATCCAACAAATTAGAACTATAGGCCAATCTCCTTAATGAACATCAATGCAAAAACCCTCAATAAAATAATGGCAAACCAAATCCAACAATATACCAGAAAGATCCTTCACCATGACCAAGTCGGTTTCATCCCAGGGATGCAGGGATGGTTGAAATATGCAAATCAAATGTAATAAAGCACACTAATAGAAGCAAAGATGAAATCACTTGATCATCTCAATAGATGCAGAAAAAGTCTTTGATAAGATTCAGCACCACTTCTTGATAAAAGGTTTAAAAAGACTAGGAATAGAAGGAATGTTCCTCAACATTATAAAGGCTACATATGACAAACTTATAGCCAATACCATACTTAATAGATAAAAACTGAAGCCATTTCCCCTAAAGTCAGGAATGACACTAGGTTGTCCACTCTCCCCACTCCTGTTCAACATAGTCCTGGAATTCGTCACCAGAGGAAATAGTCAAAGTATCCCTATTTGCAGACCACATGATCCTACACCTCAAAGACCCAAAAAATTCCACCCCAAAACTCCTAGGCACGATATACAGCTTCAGCAATGTAGCAGGGTACAAAATCAACTTACAAAAGATCAGTTGCCTTTCTATACACCAAAAATTTAAAAATTGAGAAAGAATATAACTAAACAATTCTATTTACAATAGCTTCAAAATACCTAGGAATAAACAAATGATGTAAATGACCTCCATCATGAAAACTAGTGGCCATTTAAAAGCATGTAATGTTTCTACATACATATTTTAAAATCACAAAGCAGTGCAATTTTGTATATGCTATGATATGTTTCAGTTCTTGAAAGCTAAATTTTTCTGTAATTTTTCATTAATAATGTAATTTTTCTATTTGAAAAATGTCTTTTTATTTTTTGTTTCTTTAATTTCACATTTAAAAAGTGACAAAGAGTATTTATGGCATGTAGATTTAAGTTTTAACAAGATATAAAATGTAAACCATAAATTGCAGGGTTACACCTTCATTAAAATAATATTCAGTTTATGTTTCCCAGGAATTATTACATTAGACATATTGGAAATGACAGTGGACTATTCACTGTGTAGGTTTTGTGTTTTGAAAATCCCTGTACTAATAAGTGGAAATGAGGTTTCTATGAGAAACCTTATATCTTCATAGATCAAACTTAAATACTGAAGAGATTCTCCAATTTTAGGTATGTTTCGAGTTTTACTTTAACTTGTTCTAGGATCAGACACACCAGCATATTTGTGAAGGATTTCCTATGTGATATTCCTACCAGCTCTGTACCAAGGTTATTCTATAATACTCTAATATATTACTACATCTTGCTTTATTTTTCCTCAATGTGGGTCAACCTAATGTATGAGACAAGAGTATGACTATTACCTCATTGAGGAATTAAAAAATGAACTGGAATCTCTTACATTTTAAAATACATGTTAGTTATCAGTGCTGGAGCAGGTGTTACCTCCCTGTTACAAATGAGCATCAGAGACTCCCATTCACATTATGGCACAGGGAGCTACTTAAGTAAGAAAGTCAATCGGAAATTAAATATGCAATGTTTCTTCTGATTTAGTTATTCTTCACCATTTCTCAATAAAGAATTTATTTTCCATGTAATGTGTCTTTATACCTAATACACAAAAGTAGTTAGAAACATTAAACTGATTTCAAAGATTATGGAGAACTAGGCATTAAAAGTACTTTGCATTGATGAGTCTAACTCTTCAATGGTAATTAATAACTGCTTCTTCCTTTGGAAAATCATCATTCCAATTGGAAATTTCTGTGTAATTTTTTTGCTGTTTTTTCTTATTTTGTGATTTCTCCTGCTTCTTTTCACATTTTTAGTAATATTTATTAGCATATAGTAAATGTACAGTATAAGGACTTTCATTATGACATTTCCATATATATACAAAATGTATCTTGATCATATTTACACCTCTATATCAGTTGCCCTACATATACACTTGACATTCATTTTCTAAGAAGTATGTGAAGGAGTGTATAAGAATACAATTTTTCTTTCATTATTTCAAAGAAAGAAAAAAAGCAGTTAATGTTTTCAACTCTATTTTAAACCATGTGTCTGCACTTCATAGAAGGCTGAAACTACCATGGAAAATATAAATTTAAAAATATCTTCTAATACTTAGAAAAAACCCTATGTAGGCAGTTATACTCTAACCTTCTTCACAAGGGAGTGAACTTAAAAGGGAATAATCTCCCTTTTCCCCAGGCAATCAAGAAGAATTCTAAGGCATTTTGACTTTCATGAATAAGTAGCCTAGTGCTCTATCAAAGGAGCATACCAATATTTAGTCAGAGTTACTCACTCAAACTTGAACAAATTTACTGACTCCATCAAAAATTGTAACTGTGTTTGGATGTACATGTGTACCTGTATTTGGATTCATTTGTAGTACGCATAATAGATAAGGGCAATGCAAACTTGTGCTCTTGTGCTTATAATTGATGATGAGCTGGAAAACTATACATTTTATGTACAGTGAGTACTTTTTTCTTTTTAGTAAAATGCATTTGATTCTTCTGAATTTCTGCAATATTACAACCTTCTAGCTATCTGAGAAACTGCACATGAATAAATAGTTTTTGATTATTATGACTAAGAACAATTGATGTTTCTTTCATTTATTTACAATGCAATTGATTCTTCATAAATATGATCAGACAATATTTTAATATATTACAAGTAGGAAACACTTGAGGGGTTGGTTACTTTTTAAAACAATAAGCACATTTCCCATAAACTAATTCATCAAAATGATACCATGATCTAAAATTTTTATAAAATATTTATTTCTGAAATTACTAGGAAAATCATTATAGATAAATGTAAAGATTCCAAAAATAAATGGAATATCCTTGGTACAATAGAACATTTTTTAAATTATTTGAATAATTTCACAAATATTCCATTTGGAAAGTAAAGTTAGTACATGATTTTCTATCTTTCAGAGGTTTGGTGAATACATGTTCCATATTGTTACCTTAGAAAAAAGTGGATTTCAAACTTTGTAGAGTACTGAAACAGAAACTTTGAATTCTCAGTTTAGGAATTTTTCAGATTACCTATTGCTTCTTCATTTCAAAATAATCCAGTATTGAGAAACTAATTGAGTGGAGGTATTTCTCATTAGCACGGTCATAGTGAAATGATTCCATTGTTAACACTGGTATAGTGCCCATTGAAATTAATGGAAGAAAGAATGACGCCCCTGAACCAGAAGTGTTTGTGACCACTCCTGTAAAGGCAAATATGGAGAATGGGCAAAAAAGTTGACCTTCACCTAGGATTTCTTTCCACATGGCTTTTTATTTGAAAGAAAGAGAGGTAGTATTATCTGCTGGGAAGTATACTTTAAATTGCTTATGTGTTAATAAGTCATTATAGTTACTTGGTACACTTACTTGCCTATTCAGTATAGCTATTGAACAAGCTCTTTGTTATAGTTTTCCTTTCCTTTATAGTATCAGATGCACTTCACTGCAGTTTGTAACTTTCACTCCATCCATATGGTGTGTCCAGTCATTTCAATAAATGACATGAAAGTAGGCTTGTCCTTGCCACAGTGTTCAGAGAGTTACTACATATAAATAACACAGTGGCAAGAACAGGTTCTCTTCCTCAATCGCCACCGTAGTTACTTCTCTTTTCCAGATGCATCTTACAATATTTCAGATCTCTATGTGTCAAAGATTGTCTTACTCTTCTCAATCTAGCTAGCATATGTCAAATTGACAATCTACTCTACCATTCCAACCTCTTCATCTACATCAAACCAAAGGAAGTCTACCATCTCTAAAATATTCACTGTAGACTTCCTTTTGGGGAAAAACCTACAATTAGTTAGCTTGCAAGTCCTAAGATGCAATGTAAAATGTAGAATCTCTGCTTACTCAGCCCGTATCAATAAATTTGGCTTGAACTAATACTATTCTCCTTCCATCATTATCCCACACCTCAATATCCATTCCTAGACATATTTCTTAGCCTTCTGCTTGTATGAATTATAAAAATTTAAGTAGTTCTTTAAGAGTGTGACACATCTTAGTGGATTCACTGGACACCTCAACTTTTAGGGAGTGTGAGGATTTCAGTACACTTACATGCACAGAAGTAAAGAGGAGAGGTGGGGTGGGTTCTGATAAGAATTATCAATGCCTTACACACCAAATACTACATGGGAAGCCAAACCATTATAGTCATCTTCAGTGTCAGTGGGGGAATTGGATCTAGGCCTCCCTTTGATTGCCTGAATCTATCCATGCATTCCCAATTCCTTTATATATAATGGTACAGTGTTTGAATATAAATTATCCATATTTTTGCATATGTTTTAAATCATCTCCATATTACTTCTAATACCTAATACAAGGCAAATACCAGATGGTTAATGTAATATTTGTTAAGGAATGATGGCAAGAATAAGCCTACACATGTTCAGACCAAATACATTTTTGACTTGTAGTTGGTTTGAATTTGTGATTGGTGATTCAATAGACACAAAGAGTGAACTTTCTAGTATAGGGTAAAATTTCTTCAGACTAGAGAGACTACTACCATTCAGGAGGCTTCATCCACATAGGTGATAAAGCAAATTCCACTGACCATGTGTCATTAAACGTTAGGGGCTTAATGTCCCCAGCTTCATCAGGGTCTTCTCACATATCTCTGTTTCTTATTTTAGTGTCTAAATTCCCAGTCAAATACCTTCATTTAAATAGGAGTTATCTTTAATCTGGGTTTTTAATCAAATCTACTTTCATGTTGTATTTGATTTTCAGCAATCATGGCATACTTGCTTCAGATAGTGGCTTGTAGGTTAGCAGTGTGGAACTTGAGCCAGGAATTTAAATCCCTAAAACATTGTTTTTGTTCTAATACTTTGTCCTGCAACACTAGGAATATTTAACTATTCTTATTAAATTCATTAGTTTCTCTAATATTTTCAAAATTGTCCTTAAGAAAATTAAGAAAATCAACAATTTGCTTTTTTCAAATAGTTGACTAAGAGTTTTGGACACGTACCAGATCATGTTGTGAATTATCAGTGCTTCTTTTCCTACTGGGGCTCGAACTAGTGGCATCATTTTTTCCACTCAGATTGGCATATCTAACTTAAAAACCCCAGGACCAATTCAGAAAATTCATTCTTACAATTCTGTTCTTCTTGAAACTCTTTCATGATCAAAATCTGTATTGGTTTGATTTCTCAATAGAAACAAAATCCACTTATAAGTATTCATTTATAAACTTTGAATTATGTCACTTTGCAATTCAGGTAAACATCTTTTCTTAACCCTGAAGCTGAATCCACAGTTTTTATCTATTCAACAGATATTTCATCCATAGTAGAAAATCTTGAACTCTAAATTTTTTCCCATGGCCTTAAAGCCATTAAAGAATTGCTATATATTTGATACTTAGATATCAAATAATATTTGTATCTTATTTTCTAACACCATTATTTTCTAAATTAAGTTCATATCCTGTATTGGAATATCTGAAAAATGCAAAGCTTTACAGTTATTTTGCATAGCAATATGGACTTCAAGATAGTTGTAAATATATATATATATACATACATCTAAAATATAAGTTAAATTATATATATAAGTTAAATTATATATATATTTGTATGTTTATATGTGTACAATTACATAGAGTTATCATTTTACATATGTATGGTGGATTATTCAATACATGACTGACTGAAGGCGTATCTCCAATGGGTGCCAGAAATACTATGGGCAGAGAGTTTTCCTATGTCAACACTCTTCTTAATCAACATTGATACAAAAGAGGTTACATATTCTGACAGGAGGATAACATCTAGTGACTGTCTATGAAGTACTTGTTCTCTAGGCCTCACTTTGGACATTAATAAAGAACAACTGAAGCTTCAGATTTCCCTGTGTTCAACAGGGTCACCACTGAAGCTTTTCATCCAAATGTCTTCTTACAGACAAGTCTCCCTTTCTCTTTGACAGACTTGATCTTAATAAACACTATACATGTCAATGTATTGAAGTCAGCCTCCAGGGAACCCAAACTCCAGCATGTTACAACAATGATAGAGGACAGAGAAATATACATCATTTGGTAAATGTTTAGTAGCAAACACAGATAGCTAGACTGAATTAATTTATTATTCTGTACAAATATTTCTCAAATTTGAATAGATATATGATAGATAAATAAATATGTATTATGTAAACATATGTTTTGATCCTAGTAAGACTACTTACCAACTGAATATTAGTGAAGATATTCACTCTCTGTAAACTGGAGAAACTCAGTTTTAAACTGGCAATAGAATTAAGCCGTAATATTGTTGCTCCTAACAGTCTAGGACAGACGTGATGTGAGAGTGACTACACTTCCTAGAATGTTCATTATTTATTGCCTGTGGTTTCCAAAATTTCACAAGATTGTATTTTTACAGAACCAGAATGGCATGGCCATCAAGGAGTCAGACAAAAATCAAAATATGTTGTGCTTCTTTTCTAAGTTTTTGTTTTAGAAAAATCAATAGGAATACAGTTAGGCCTATAGTTTGAATGACTTCTTGACTTGTATTTCAGGTTAATTTTGTTATTTGATGTTTTAATTTGGTGTTAGGATTTGAACCCATAACTTCAAATGTGGTAAGTATGCACACTACCACTAAGATGCACCACTAGCCCTTATATACACGAAGACTTCATATCTAATAAGCATGTTAACACAAGATAGAAGATACTGTAACTTATGGTTAGATCATGGCTATAGATATCAGGTTTCAAGAAAATATCTCCTGGAATATTTTCACATCAAATTAGTTTAAGCATATGTGAATTACAAAAAAATGAAATGGAATGTGAGAAATGATTAAGCCTAAAGTCAGCAGAATTTTTGAATTGCTTTAAGAAATAAAAAATAGGTTTTGGGGTAGAGGTCTGATTGTGCAATATAATTTCATTTCAATAGAGTCTCTTTTTTAATCAGGAAAAAAAGACCCTTTGATTCTTAGTAGACTGAAAATTTTCATATGACTAGAAGAGGGCGTAGCGTCATTTTATGCTATAAAATGCATCTAGGTAACCTCAGGCTAGCTATTATAAATCATAAAGAAAGTCAGGTTTATTGAATATCAGATTTCCATTAAATCACATTCATACACAAAGAGACAGTTGAAATTGTAATTGAAGTTGTCAGCTTTCATTCATCTTATAGAGGATTATTCTAGCTGCACATTACTCATTCTTTTGTACTTTGAGTCAATTTATCTGACTCCCCATGCTGTAAAAAGATGAAAAAGGACAGGCTGAGGTTTTCCTGATAATTCTAACCAAATAGTACTGATTTTTGAACATGAAAAATACTTTTCCTTACTCAAAAATGCATCAGGCAGCATCTCATTTTATGTTTCCCCTATAAGCCATAAAAATACAACAGGAATATTGTGTAAAATACAGAAAATGTCAATTCCTCAGGAATTGTTAGCAAATGAATTAGTTTTTAGTTATGATATTTCTAACAAGGCACAGTGAGAATTATTAATTAGTGGAATGATCATTACCAAGAAAGTTGTAAAACATTTTTAAATGAATCTTAAAAGCAGTTGAAGAAATCTCATAACTTATTCTAATTATTTCTAATATATAATTGTTATAAAGCTCATAGAAGTAACATTTAGTATTGTCATGAAAAGATGTTTTGTTTTATACTATACAAATATATATATGTAATTTGGACCCAAAGCATGAACTTTTTATTTTATTTCAGTTAGTTCATCTATCTAATACTATGCAATAGGATAACTGAATTAGAAACTATTTTGAAAATCATAGGTAGTTCTTTTGCATTCAGAAATTATATCTAAGTACTGCACTTTTTGTTCTATCTCAGGTTCAGATACTACCCTTTGTTTTATTTTCACTGTAAATCTTCATAGAATTTATATTTTACATTAGTATAAATATTCCACATGGAAGCTGATTACATTGTTAATATTTTAGCCAAGTAGACTTTCTGTGGCAATTGAAATTGTGTATGTTCTTCACCAACATATGGAATTCTGATGACTTGGTGTGAACACTAACACTACTGTCTATGTTAGTCAATAATCCTGATGGTCTGAATTACAGTCCTGATTTTCTATTCTCTACAGGTTTTCATAAACTTATTTATTGAGTCATTTACATTGATTCAATTCATCTGTTTACTCATTTTCTAAATACTTGTCAAATCTTCTGTGTAGCAAGCACTAGGATAATTCCTGGGATTTCATGTAGTTATTCAAGGGAGGTTATGTACTTGAGCTTTTAACTCCAACTGTGGAGATAAACATTGGTCAAATAGTCACAGAAATGGAAATTTGTACTCTATCATGAATATAAAAAAGAATCTATGATGAAGGAAAACCTCTGTTAACAGGGAAATATTCAGCAGTTTGACCAGATTTGTCATTAGTGCTGCCAACATAATTTTCACATCAATTACTTACAATTTTTTTTTATCCAGTGCCATGATGGACTTTGTTACTGAATCTTATATTCCTACACTTGATTGCTTTGAATGTTCTAAGTGTTTTAACATACAATTTACGAGTTTATTATTTGTGTCTTCTTGTATCAAATGAAGAAAACAAGACATAAAGATGTGTTCTGCTTTTTTGTTGCTTAATTGTTTGTGGACATTTCCAAACAATTTTAATGGTGAAAAAATTCTGAGTTTTTCTATACTATTTTATTTTAATTGAAGTTATCACAAATGTGAACCTTGTTTAATTTAAATAAATAAACTTTTATTGAATATTCAATATGCTGGGCACTGGTGATTCAGGGAATCATCATGTCTCATTGGGTTCATATTTAAAAAGGTATGTGCTGTTGGTAATAATGTAAATTAGTGCTACCACTATGAAAAGTAATATGGTAAGCTCTCAAAAACTCTAAAAGTAGAACTACCATATGAGCCAGAAATACAAATCGAAGGCATATACCTGAGAGAATGTACTCCAGGATGTGATAGAGTCACGTACACTCCCATATTTATTGCAGCACTATTTACAATGGCCAAATTTGGAAGCAGCCCAGATGCTCCACAATTGATGAATGGATTAAGAAATTTCGGTACATGGAGTTTTATTCAGCCATAACCAAGAATGAAATTATGTTGCTTTCAGATAAATGGATGGAAATGGAGAACTTCATAATAAGTAAAGCGAAACTAATATATGGAAGTTAGATCTATATTTTAAGTGTATAAGTTGAAGCATTTATATATATATAGTATATAGTACATACATATACATATATATCAACTATATATATACATATATAGTGAAAGAGAGAAAAAAATTATATTAATGACTGTCTGCAGGGGTTACAGAGGTGGGAGAGAAAGAAAATGTTAAGGAACAAAAAATAGTGAATAAACCCATCTATATATAAATATAATGTAAGCCACTGTATAATAAATGGTTGAATATTGGGGAACATGGTGATAGACAATGAGTAAGTAATGGAGGGAAGGGGGTTAATTAGATAAAAACATGATATATGCAGTATAGAAATGCAAAGGCAACACCTGCTTGGACTATCAATATATACATAATTTAATAAATGAACAGTAGGAGGGAAAAATAAATCCTTTCCAGGGGTGGGTACCCATGGGAGGTGGGTGGGCACAAGGAATGTGGGAATGAGGATGTATATAATGGATATGCTTTATATCCATATGAATATTGAAGAATGAAATCTGTTGAAATTGTTCTAAGAAACAGGGGAGGGGGGAAAGAGGAAGAATGATGGAGGGAGTAAATCTAACTAAGATATATTACAAGTACATATATAAATATCATAATGTATCCCCTGTATAACTACTTTGTGCTAATAGAATCATAAAAAATAAAAATAAAAAGTTGTGTGAATTGATAACATGTGTGTGCTTTTGTATTTGTTTATGTAAGCATAAAATCAGTTTCCTATTCAAAAATTTTTTATGTTTAATTACCTGAAAGTAATAGATACCAAATATCTAGCAAGAAAATTGAGATAAAACATTTTTGAACATAGCTCATTGATTGCCTTAAGGGTTATGTAAAGGAAAATAAGCATTATATTGATCAAAAATCATGGATACTGATGTATATTTGCAGAAGCTTAAAATGTAGTAAGAATTACTGAACATTCGTCACGCAACATAAGCAATTGCACAGAGCAGTCTCTTCTTCAAACGGAGACAAAAATGACTTATCCGCATTAATTGAAATTCGTATTCCAAATGTATCCCCTTGAAGCTTCTACGAACCATTGGAAGATAATGAAGCTGACATGTGTATGGGGCCCTGTAACTGTTTTTTCAGGTATTTGCCATAATATTGGAGCATTCTTATGGATCACTCTTTCGAAGATGGCAGATGTCTCAAACTTACACACATTCCATTTCTCCAAACTTTACCATGTAAGTATGTACTTGCACCTCTGCATTCTTTCTATTAACATCATTTTGTCTATCCAGAAGGAATTGTTGAACAGAAGCTGAAACAACACAACTGATTGTGGCCTACACTTGATCCACAAAAAGCTTTAAACCCAATTTCTTTCTGAATACTGATTGCCCTCAATTCGTCCATCTGCACTTTGACTTCAACCTAAGTAGTACCACTTTATAGTTTGTCAGATGTCAATCAGACACTGTCCTGTGTCTTTTAGTCTCCTGAAGAAATGGATTTTATTTTGTGAATGCCCGGGATATAAATATTTTCCATTAACTCTTGAACAAAGCATCATGCAATTTCCCTTTCTTCTTTTGTGTTCTTGATGTTCTTGAAACAGAATTAAGTTCTGCCCAGAAGCGGGGGTGAGGGGGGAAGGTGTGGGGAGGGAGGGCATGGCCCAAACAATGTATACGCATGTGAGTAAATGTAAAAATGATCAGATAATAATAAATAAATAAATAAGTAAATTCACTCATGGGCTGGAGTTGGGTTATCTGAAAATTAAAAATCTGTTTTAGTCACATATTTTGCAATCTAGCACAGAGGGTATATAGTTCACTTTGGGTAATGGCAAGCAAAATAAATAGGATGCATTTGTTCTAGAGCAGAACTATCCTGTGTGCTAAGTATACCAATGTTTAGTGAACTTTGTTTATTTTCATTTTAATGACTATATAGTGGTACTGCATTTGTTAGATCTAGGCCATTTCTGTGGTGAATGTCTCTTCTGAAAAAGAACAGTCTTGAGAAAATTCTAGTGATTTCAAAAGGTCTTATATTATTTTTACTTTGAAGTTCACAGGTCTCAGAATTTATCACTATTTTGCTTTTATAGAAATATATATTTTACTTTAATAATTCTTAATCATTTTCTGTGGGCAATTAACTTTACATTACTATCAAATCTAATTATTTCACTCATCTAGTAGCTTGTTTATGAGTGCTTCCTCAGTGCAGTTTGAGTAGTAATATGTTTCTTCAAGGCTACATAGACAATGCTTAGAATGGAACTTGATACAGTTCTTAAAATAATTGAATACAATTTTAAGATTTTACTATGCTTTTCCTAAGAAAAATCAACAATATTGAGTGTTTGCTAACTTTTAAGTGATTGACACTTTAGTAAGTAAAATTATACTGTACAATTGTTAATTATCATTTCTAAGATACTGGTAGGGTAAGATTTTGCTGTTTGTATATTTTGACATTTCCAACCTTTTTTTGTTAAACTCACTTTTCATAGTCTTGGTTCACTTTCTCTATTAGGATAGTTGTTTTTTCACTAATATATAGAATTATTTTATATATTCACAATGCATACATTTTGTATCTTGGTAGTGAGTAATTTTTGCCTTTAGTGTAAAACTAATCTCTATTGGGATTTTGACTTTAAAAATTGTAATTTTTAAGGTGTCTGGTCTAAATATATTGACTTTTAATGTCCTTAAATGCTTCTCTTACAAGTATGTTTGTACATCACTCGTAATTATTATGTACATTCTTTGGAATAAGATAATCATGATTTGTAACAAAAAATACAGACAGACATGTGCACACAATTGAAATTTCATCCTTCTTTTACATTTTAACTCACCTTCATTAAGGTACTTGTTTTTCAGTCATTCTATTGGGCTTCAGGAGAGTAATTTGGGCTATAGTATCCTTTATGTGTAGTTAGTCCCATGAATTATTGTGTGCATTGGTTTGAAGATACTTAATGTGACACACTGCTGCCTTCATCTAAGACACAGAATTTTAAGGGTGTGGTAAATAGAGTTCCTGCAGTTCTTTTAATTTTATATTATGTCCTAAGTTAATGTATATTCTAATATAATATTAAGTCTGGCTGGGCATTTCTTTCTGTTTGTGTTCTTTGCTCATCTGGCCAACTTTATCCATACTTTCTTTTCAGCTCTTTCATAGTAAAGAGGACCATTTGGACCGCCATCTATTGACTCATGTATACTCTGGTAATCTATGCAGTTAGTGTAGATTTTACCACTTCTCCAGGTATGGAAAAGATGTTGGGATCATTCTAGTAATTCTTCCCCAGAAAATACGTAGCTTTAGAATTTCCTTTTTATATCATATCCATTCATATGAGACATCAATGCTGAATCAAATGTGGGGGATATACATTCATTTTTTTAACATATGTTGCTTGTATAAAGGGGTTTCATTATGATACTTCCACAAATGCATGCATCACACATACATAAAATGTAGCTTGCTCAAATTCACTCCCTCTTAAAAGGGTATTTTCTATGTACAAACAGAAGGATACAATGCATTAATGTATTAGAGAACAAATAATATGAATTATGCAAGAAAGTCAACACTGACTGTTTAACTTCTCAAATTGGCTTACTTGAAAATGAAAATAGAGAGTCTGCATACTACACTAGCTGCCAGTTGCACTTCTTCCCTTGGAGGAGCTGAGGTAGAAGGAAAATTTTACCACATGCTCCCTCCAGGGTCTATGTCCTCTTGCCAAGATCTCCAAATTAAAGATCTTTCCTATATGCTGCATTGTGTTTCTCCTCTGAACTTGAGAATTCTTTCTTGCTTGATAATGAAGTGTAATGCTCTACTATTTTATCGAATTTCACAAGTATATTTCTTAACATTTTCATGGTATGTAATGCTTTATCCCTGTCCTTAACTAGCTGATATTGAAACATGGAAATTAAGAATCAATTCATACATTTTATTTTATTTCATCCTGCAGATTTTTTTTTCTGTATAATCTTATAATTGAGGTAATGCATGTGCAATGCCTGAATGGGAAAATGGCTAAGAAGAAGCAGGAGAATTTGTTAAAACTCTCATTAATTTATTCTTCAAAATATCATTCAACTGTAGCTATTGGTGTCAGGCAATGTTCTCGTGTGCCTGGAGAACATAGGTACCTCACCCATAAAAACAACTTTCTCTTTGTGTGGTTCACATTCTAACAGAATTTGATGTAACAGAGAATTTAGCATACTTGTCCAGCCTCTACTAAACCAATGTTTACTGATAAAATTATCAATGTGTGTATAAATTAAAGGTACTTTTCTTATGATGTTTAAAGCAAGAATGGGAAAGAAAAACCTCTCTGTTGCCAGAAAACAAGTTAGGAGCTATAAAATAAATAAAGTCATAGAAGGAGCACTATTAAGTTGACCAAAGAAAATGGCCCAGAAAATCTGCACCAAATATTAAGATGGATTTGGCAAAATATATACTCATTATTTCAGGAATGAGAGTTAAAAAACAATTCTACATGAGAGAAAGTACGTATTGCTGTAAGACAGAATAGCCCATGTAACGGCATACTGGCAGGAAGTATGCACTTATCTTTTCTTTTAACTCTCCTGCTGTCTATTTAAACATAGTCCTACCTGTACACTGACTTCTCCAAATTTGGAATAATTTTTCTTACATAAATATAATAGACTCAAACATAATTTTAATCATATTTAGCATATTCATCATTTAAAAACTACCCTTGGTAAATAACCTCTGAAGATTTGGAAAGCTCAAATGAAAAAGCAAATTGTAGGGTCTTGTATAGTATGCATAATTTTTAAAAAATTCTAAATACTCACATTTTGCTGTGTTTTGTGTTTTTATATTTGCTAAATCCAAGAGGAACTTCCATTTTCATATTTAAGCCAGATAATTTAAAACTATCTACAATAAAATTGTTTAGACATTCTAAAAATTCAAAATCACTTAGCTATTTGAAGACTGCTAACTAATCCAATGTCATCAGAATATGGGGTGGGTGTGGAAAGTAGTTAGACATCTGAAAAGAAAAAATTAGAGCAGATTGTAAAGGGAAATTTTTGACACACTATTACACTTATTCTGTAGCTAAAATATGAGTGAGTTTTTTTAAAGTTTTTAGAATCTTGATGAGGACTACTGCCTGGAAACAGGCATTTGAAGCAGAGTTAATAAATAGTTCAGGGACTGTTTACCCAGCTTTCAAGGTAACAACATTGAACAAGACATGCTAAAGAAAACAGGTACTTTTCTTATAGATAGTTCTATGTATTGGTGAATGTAAGTATGCAAAGTTCTGATCTCTGTTCAAAGATTGGGACAACTTTAAATAACATTCAGTTACAATGGTTAAAAGTGAAAACACTGCCAACCTTATTAAGCCAATGCACTATTTGTAAAACATGGATACATGTTTTTCATCTGCAATTAATATTACATGTAAGATATCTGACTTATACATACAAGAGTTTAAATGAAAAAAAATATCCTAACACATGAAAACAGTTGCATGCTTAGAGGAGAAGGGTAGCTAGAATGTATAACAGAAATAAAAGAGAGAGTAGATGAAAACCAATTTCAAGTTACCGCAATGAGAAATTCATAGTCAGAACTTGTGGAAATATTAATATAAAAATTACACATGTTAAAACATGAAGCAGATTTGCTTGTTTATTTTTGTGGCGCTGGGATTCACCTCAGGGCCTTGTTCATGCTAGGAGAGTTCTCTACTACTGACCTGTATCCCCACTCCTGAAACATATTTAAAGGAGTTTAACATAAACATAATACAATAAAAACATGTATGTACACATTGGAAAAAATTTTATTCATGTAATACTGTAGCTAAATTAAATACAATTGGAGATAATTTACTAAGTAATTTAGGTTGGATAGTTATATTTATACTAATACATATTGCATAGCTAGCTTGGCAAGTTCAGAGTAAGAGTCTAGATTTTTTTCTCATTTTGGAATAATCTGTAAATTAAAAATCTTGGAACCATAATTCAATTCCTAATTCAAATTAGAAGCTGTTGCACAAGTGATTTGAATAAATATTCTAATGTATAATAACTAGAAGGAAAGCTATGCATTTATTTCTTGAAATGATTATTTATTTTTTATTTCTACACTGACAAAGATTCAAAACATTCAAGACTGAGGAATCTGAAAATTATTGAAAGATTAATAATGTAGTCGAGGCAAAGTTTTAAGGAAATGTAAATAAAATAAATGATACTATACATTTAAAAATATGTTTTAATATGTATCTGATGAAATAAGATTATATTTTTAAAATCAGAGTGATTTAAAAATGAAATCTACCTTAAAACAAAATAAACGTAGAATTATGTTATATTTCCCATTTAAATAAAACGAGAAAAAAGTTTTTAAGAAGAACTTAATAAAACAAGTGGTCCATTAATGTTCTTCAGGACAGGGCAATTAGTGATAACAGGAACAGATTTAGGGGGCGTATAATTAAGGTCAACTAGGAAGAAAGCATTCTGTTTGTGAGAACTGCTGGGTAAGACTCTGATTCCACTCAGAACAAGAAGAAACTTCCTCCCTTGAGGAATGACTAAACATTACAATGCAGTGTTATTAGAATAGGTTTTCTCTACATGCAGGGGAAAAGATTCAGTGATCAGAATCCCCCGTTCATCTCCTTGTATTCAATGAACCTAGACTTAAGGTCAGACTTAACATTTTCCAAAAGATTCAAAGAAATGAAAGAATTTTCAAATCTATCATTCTGAAAGATGATGACATTTCCTCTTCATGTCCACAACTTGATATATAACAAAATCATTTACCAACTTCTTTGATTAAACTTTCCAAATTTTCAGAAAAAATTTAAATACGTTATCGAAAACATCATTACTTGAGAATGTGTACAAATTCTGAAATTTATTTTGTAGTGTTTATCTTTTATTCAGTACTGAATTTTACAAAGTATAGAATAATATTGAAAACTGAAACAAAAAGAAGCATTCCAGAATGAACACTTTATTTTGTTGAATGCTATTATACCTGCTTGTGATATTAAGATTAGAAGAAATCTTTAGATTTTGAGGTGAGCAGACTTGAGAAGTAGAAAACATGTTATGAAAGCAGAAAGATGAAAAGAAACAAGGATTTTTCTTAAATGAGATGAATTCTTTTTCTGAAAAATTCTACTTCAGAATTTTTGTTAATTTTTTTAATCATTTTTACATTTACTTACAAGTGTGTACATTATTTGAGCCACTCCCCCCCCCCCCACATTTCCAGGAAGAACTTATTCTGCCCACTTATTCTCCAACTTTGTTGAAGAGAAAACATAAGAAATAATAAGAAAAACATCATGTTTTTGTTAGCTGGAGATAAAGATAGCTATGCAGAGAGATTCCTAATGTTGTTACCATGCATATGTATGTTAATAGTCATATTGGTTCATCTTTACCAGACCTCTTCACTACTCCCTAATCCCCTTCCCATACTAGCCTCTGCCAGTTTAAGATTACTGTATTTGCTTCTATGCAGTGAGCACACCAACTACATTGAAGTTTTAGGTTCCCTTTCATTTATTTATTTCTCCCGTCTGCTGTCTCCGCTTAGTGTGTGAACCACGTCCAATATTACTGCATTTGTTTTGAGTCTATAATCCACAAATGAGGGAGAACATGTGATTTTTGACCTTCTGAACCTGACTAAATTCACTTAAGAAAATGTTATTCAGTTCAATCCATTTAATTGAGAATGACAAAATTTCATTTTTCTTTGTGGCTGAATAAAATTTCATTGTGCATAAATACCACATTTTCTTAATCTATTCATTGGTAGTGGGGTATCTTGAATGTCTCCATAGTTGGCTTTGTGAATAATGCTGCAATAAACATGGATGTGCAGTATAATAACCTGAGTTGGATTCCTTTAGATTTATTCTAAGAGTGGTATTGCTGGATCACATGGAAGATCCATGTTTAGTTTTATAGAAGCCTCCATATTGTTTTCCACAGTGGTTGTACTAGCTTAAATTCCCACCAGCAGTGTAAAAGAGTTCCTTGTTATCCCGCAATACATCCAACATTTGTTGTTGGTAGTGTTGATGGTAGTAATTCTAACATGACTGAAGTAGAATCTTAATGTGGTTTTAATTTGCATTTTCTTTATGTCCAGGGATGATGCACATTTGTTCATGTGGTTTTTGGCCATTAGGACTTCTTCACTGAAAAAGTTCTGTTTAGTTCAGTTGCCCACTTCTTTATTAGTTCAATGATTTTGGGGGAGTTTATTTTTTTGAGCTGCATGTATTTTCTCATTATCAATCCCTTGTCTGATGTATAGCTAGTAAATATTTTCTCCTATTTTCTGAGTTGTCTGTTCAATTTTGAGAGTTGAGCAGAAGCTTTTTAATTTCATGTAGTGCCATTTGTCCATCCTTTCTCTTAGTTGCTGGGCTGCTTGAGTTCTACTGAAGAAGTCCTTGCCTATACTTATTGCTCCCAGTGCATTCTTTGCTCTTTCCTGTATTAACTTCAAGGTTTTGGGTCTGATATTAAGGTCTTTAATCCACTTTGAGTTGATACTAGTACTGGGTGACAAGGCGTGGATCTAGTTTCAGTTTCTGTGGCAGATAACAACTTTCCCAGAAATATTTGTTAAAGAGCCTGCCTTTTCTCCATCCTAAGTTTTTGGCACTTTTGTCAAAAATAAGCTAGGCATAGCTGTGTGAATTAGTATCCAGGTCCTCTATTCTGTTCCACTGCTCTTCATATCTGTTTTTGTGGCAGTACCATGCTGTTTTACTTCCTATGGCCCTATATAATAGTTTGAAGTCAGGTATTGTGATATCTCCAGTGTTGTTCTTTTTGCTCACTATTGCCTTGGCTATTTGCAGTCTTTTGTGTTTCCAAATGAACTTTAGGGTAGATTTTTCTATCTCTGTGATGAATGTCATAGGAATTTTGATGGGAATTGCTTTAAACATGTAGATTGCTTTTGGTAGTATAGCCATTTTTACTATATGGATTCTACCAATCCATGAACATGGGAGATCTTTCCATATTCTGTAGTCTTCTTCATTCTCTTTCTTCAGTGGTTTGTAGGACTCCTTGTAGAGGTTACTTATATACTTTGCACTTTATTCCAAGGCAATTGATTTTTTGAGGATATTATAAGTAGTATTGTCTTCGTACATTCTTTCTCAATTTGTTCATTGTTGGTGTATAGAAAGGCTACTGAATTTTTCTAAGTTGATTTTCTGTCTTGTTACATTGCTGATGCTGTTTATGGTGTTTAGGAGTTTTGTAATGGTTTTGGGGGTCTTTGAGGCATAGGATCATGTTGCCTGCAGATAAGAATACTTTGGCTATTTCTTTACCTATTTGTATTCCATTTATTTCTTCTTCTTGTCTTATAGCTAAGGCTAGGAATTCCAAGACTATGTTGAATAGTAGTAGGGATAGTGGGCACCCTTGTGTCATTCCTGACTTAAGGAGAAATGGTTTCAGTTTTTCCAGATTAAGTATTATGTTGGCTTTAGATTTGTCATATATAGCCATTATAGTGTTGATGTACATTCCTTCTATTCCTAATTTTCTTAGAGCTTTCATAATGAAATGATGTTCAATCTTATCCAAGGCATTTTCTGCATCTTTGAAATCCTCAAGTTTTTTTTTTAATCTTTGCTTCTATTATTGTGCCATATTACATTTATTGATTTACATATGTTGAACCATCCTTGCATCCCAGGGATGAAGCAAACTTGGTTATGTTGAGTGATCTTTCTGATACGTTGTTGGATTCAGTTTGCCATTATTTTGTTGATGATTTTTATATCAATGTTCATTAAGGAGATTGGCCTGTAGTTCCCCTTTTGTGATGTGTCCTTGTCCAGTTTTGGGATGAGTGTAATACTGGCTTCATAGATTAAGCTAGGCAGTGTTCCTTCCCTTTCTATTTCCTGGAAATGTTTAAGGAGTCTTGGTGTTAGATCTTCTCTAAATGTCTGATAGGATTCAGCTGAGAATCCATCAAGTCCTGTTTTGGGAGACTCTTTATGCTGCTTCAATTTCATTACATGTTATAGATCTATTTAAGTGGTTAATATCTTCTTGATTCAGTTTTAGATGGTCATAGTATCTATAAATTTGTCCATTTGTTCAAGATTTTCCAATTTATTAGAATATAGGTTCTCAAAGCAGTCTGTAATCATTCCGTGGGTTTCCTTGGTGTTGTTGCTATTTCCACTTTTTTGTTTTTGATTTTACTAATTTGCATATTTTCCCTTCTCATTTTAGTCAGATTTCCCAAAGACTTGTCAATCTTTGTGTTTTCATAGAACCATCTTTTTTATTTTGATTCTTTGACTGTTTATTGTTTGTCTCTATACCATTAACTTTGGCCCTTATGTTTATTATTTCCATCCTTTTGCTTGTTTTGGGTGTTACTTGTTCTTGCTTTTCTAGGCATTTGAGATGAAGGCAGTAGATCATTTATGTGAGATCATTTTGTCCTTTTAATACATGCACTCATGGTTATAAACTTCTCTCTTAGGACTGCCTTTGCTGTGTCCCATAGGCACTGTTGGTGGTGTTTTCATGTTCATTAAATTTCAGGAACATTCTAATTTCCTCTCTTACTTCTATAACCCACTGATCCTTGAGCAATGTGTTATTCAGCCTCCAATTATTTGCATATTTTCTGCTATTGCTTTTGTTGTTGAGTTCTAGCTTTATTGCATTGTGATCAGATAGAATGCAGGAGGTTACTTCTATTTTCTTATATTTGTTGAGGCTTGCTTTATGACTTAAGATATGCTTTATTTTGGAGAATGTTCCATGGACTGCTGAGAAGAATATATGTTGTGTTGTTGCCAGATGAAATATTCTGTAGACATCATTTAAGTCCAATTATCTATGGTGTCATTTAGGCCTAGTATTTCTTTGATAATTTTTGTCTGGATGACCTGTCTATTGGTAATAGAGGGGTATTAAAGTCTCCCACTACCACTGTATTGAAGTTTATATGCTTTTAAGTCCTTAAGTGTATGTTTGATGAAGTTGGGTACACTGATATTGGTTGCATATAGGTTGATAACTGTTATTTCCTTTTGATATATTACCCTATTTATTGGTATGAAGTGCCCTTCTTTGTCTTTTTTGACCAATGTAAGCTTGAAGTCTACTTTGTGTGATGTAAGTATTGCTACTCCTGCCTGTTTTCAGGAGCAATGGCTTGGTAAATCTTCTTCCAGCCTTTCACCCTAAACCAGTGTTTATTTCTGTCAATAAGGTGGGTCTCTTGTAAACAATAGATTGTTGGATCTTTCTTTTTAATCCAGTTTGACAGATGGTATATTTTGATAGGGAAGCTGAGTCTATTGACATTCAGTTTTAATATTAACAGGTATGTAGTAATTCCTGCAACAACCATTGCTGTTTGTTAGTTTTTTTGTTGTATTGGGTGGGGCACATTATGGCATTTACAAAAGTTCTTCCAATATACCAAAAATATTATGCTTAAATTCACCCAATCCACTATTCTCCTTCATACATCCTCCTCCCATTCCTGGAATAGTTTCAACATATATCATTTTTTCCATTTCAATAAGTGTATATACATTATTTGCACCAAATTCACCATCCTCATAAATTTCCCACATCCTCCCCTCTCTTCCTTCTAACACCCCCCCCTCTCAGGCAGGTCCTGTTTCACCCTCCTGTTCTTAGATTTTGTGTGAGAAAAAAATGTTATTTTTGTTTGTTTAAGATAGCTTCACAGGGAGTTTACCATGCTTGTAGATTGGTAGAATCAACATAGTGAAAATGATTATATTATCCAAAGTAATCTACAGGTTTCATGCAATTCTCACCAAAATTTCAATGATATTAATCACAGAGATTGAAAAAGCAACCATGAAATTCATATGGAAGCACAAAAAACCATAAAGAAGCAATGCAGTACTGAGCAAAAAGAGCAACGCTGGAGATATCACAAAACCAGAATTCAAACTATACTACAGATTCATAGTAATAAAAGCAACATAGTACTTGTGCAAAACAGGCATAAAAACCAGTGGTGCAGAAGAGAAGACACAGATATGAATTCATGCTGCTCTGTCCACCTGATTTTTGACAAAGACACCAAAAACATAGGATGGAGGAAATACAGTCTTCAACAAATGTTGCTTGGGAAACTGGATATCTACATATGGAAAACTGAAACTAGATTCATGTCTGTCATGTCTGTCACCTTGTACAAGTATCAACTCAAAGTGGATTAAAGACCTTAATATAAGACCTGAGACTTGTAGCTACCAGAGGAAAGAACAGGAAATACTTGGGAATCAGTAGTCACAGGCAATGACTTTCTCAATAGAATTCAAAAGACTCAGCAGCTAAAAGAAAGGATTGACATGGGACCATATGATATTAAAAAGTTTCTGCACAAGAAAAGAAATGGACACTAAATTGAAGAAAATCTGTACCAATTATATATCTGAGAAGGGACTGATAACCAGAAAATACAGTGAGCAAGTCACTAAAAAAAAAAAAAAAAAATCAATGGCCCAATGAAGAAATGAGTAAAAGGACTGAACAGAGCTTATTCAAAGGCAGAAGTCCAAATGGCTGAAAAACCCATAAAGAAATGCTCAGTGTCCTGGACATAAAGGAAATACAAATAAAAACCACATTAAGATTCCACCTCACTCCTGTTTGAATAGCTACCATCAAGAACACAAACAATAAGAAATGTTGGTGAGGATGCAAGGAAAAAGGAACCCTCATACACTGATGGTGGGAATGCAAATTAGTATAACCACCATGGAAGACAGTATGGAGGCTCCTCAGAAAACAAACAAACAAAAAGACTGCCCTATGGCCCAACAATTCTACTCCTAGGGATAAACTTGAAGGAATGCCTCAGAGATTTTCATTAGTTGAAATCTATGACAGCCTAACATTTATTTAATCATGCAAAAATAAGAATATTTTTGACTATCAGATTAAATGCTTTATGAAATGTTAACTTTCAATACAAATTATTTTATTGGTTTGATTTTATATTGTTTTGTTGTTTGGGGGATTTGTTCAAAGTAAAGACATACTGTCTTATTTTTGTTGAGCCAAGCTAATTAAAATACATGGATTGAAATGAAAACATACTAAATTCCCAGCTTAGATTATTCTTTGTACGAGGAGAAATTGGGTATCATAATAATTATATTTAAGGATGATAAGAGTATGTTCTGAATAGCAGAGGTTTTTAACTAAGCTCAAAGGAGTAACTAAAATAGTAATCTGAATAATTTTGAATCACCTTGATACATACAGTAAAGCATTTCCACAAACTATAAAACATTTTCATGTTATAAAACCAACCTTAATTTAAACATAAATGTGAAACCCTAAACAAAATTTCCAGATTTCCCAAAGAAAATACTGCTTCATATTGAGGGGCTTCAGTGTTCTTGACTTAGTCAATAAGGATATGATTTCTTTCATTTAATGATATTTTTCTCTTATTGATGTTTGAATGCTCATATTTTAGTACCTGAGAAAAATTACTGTGAAGAAAGTAATATTGACATGCATTGAAAGACTTTGTAGAATTTGAGGGAAGGAAAGTATGATGAACTTAACAGGAATTAAATATTTACTGATCTAATGAATGAGGACATGGCGCTGCTTTGAAGAACATTTATGTTCCTGTGAAGATAATTAGCACAATGGCATTAAATAGATTCCAAAAGAAAGGCAGGGAGCATGTTCTATTCATCAGTCCTGCAGGGTTATTATGGGAAAGAAGATGAAAATTTTTGATGAATAAATAAATAAGTGCTAACTCATATATGGTATTCATTCCATAAAAACTGGAAGACAATGAGAATTTTAAGATTAATATTAAAATATTAAAATGAAATCTGTGGTTTTGTAGCTATTAACGTGACTAAAGTAGGCAGAAAGGATTGAGGTGAGCAATTGTAGGGAAATATAAAACAATGACACATTTCTTTTGTAGCCATCACAAGGAAAGGCATGTTGCAATCCATTAAGACTGTTATAACAATAACTGGATCTTATAAATAGAAATTTCTTTCTCACAGTTCTGGTGGCTGCAACATCTACTGTCAAGGTATAGGCTTTTTCAGTGTTCGTACAGGGCTAATCTCCTTGTTCATAGGTGGCCTTCTTTTTGGGATAACATCAAATGGTATGAGGGCCATCTTTTAGAAAAGCAATAATCCCATTTATAAATGTCCTCACTAATGTCCCACCTCCTAATATTACCGCTTTAAGTGTAGTTTCAAAAAATTTGAATTTCAGGGAAACATAGCTTCATGGATGAGAAAACATGAGAAAGGTGGAATCTGAAAAACTGAACAAAACATTAGATATGTTGAATATATCTTTACTACCCTCTTTCCAGTAAATAAAAGCTGTAATAAATTTGCTTCTCTTACAAGTGAGATTTGTTCATTCACAGAACTGCATGGTCCTCAGCTATTACCAAATTCACATGGGAGCTTTCTCTATATTGTATAATGTCACTTAATTTTCAGGTTGTAATAACACCCGTTAGGGCCCTCAGACCCTCAGACTAGCATCATTATTTTTTAGAGCATGAACATTAGGTAAAATAGCTCTTTAAAATATGTAA